>NC_134493.1:26214680-26399680 GCF_040206685.1 Ascaphus truei | reverse complement strand
GAGAGGGATCCAACCCCACCTCAGTACTTTCTTCTCGTTGCTATTGCCACACTATACGTCCTGACGCCGGAAGGGAAGTTGGTACGCGACCAAGACGAGACACCGGATTTACAGTGGAACCACAACATACCACAGATTGCTGGAGGACCACACTGCGAGGGGCGCAGCCTATCGAGTTTCCCGGTCATCGTCCAAAGTCTGGAGCTGCGGAGTGACTTCCGGATTACCACGGAGCCCGAGCCTGTCTCACACAATGCTTTTACCAAACGGATGTTTGTGAGTTTGCTATTTTTATCTTGTCCAGGAAATGAAATTGTTAAACCGAATTTACACATGGAGCGGGCGCTTTCTCTTCTTTTTTTTGTTTAGATATCTATCGAGGTGGTGGTTGTTTCCCTGAAGAGAGCTGCCCGGGCTCCAGAGGACGCCCGAATTGGATCCTTTTATGATTGAGTTATAACATAGCTATTAGAGCTAGGTTTCTGGACTTTTATTGTGTTTAGGTATAGTGTTTATTATTATTTTATTACAGCTACTTTTTAGTAATTGCACTGTTATTAATTCTAACCACTAATTCTCACTGCCATTATAATCTCTCTCTAGCCACAACCAAATTGCTATATCAGCTATATTATTTATTGGTTATACCAGGGGAGCACAAACTTTTGCAGCTCGCCCCCCTGCCATCCCTCTGCTGGTGCTCGCGCCCCCCCCCCCCCCTTACCTTGATGCGGCGTCACGTGACCTGCAGCGGCATTTGACGAGGGTGACATCACATGACCCCACGGCGTAATTTAACATACTGTGCTATATTTATGCACACACAGCTGTCTCTTACACATACAAATACTGTTTTTACATCCCTATACATCAATAGGGACCACAAAGTATCCACACACACTTTTAGTTGTGCTACAAACTCTCACATTTCCACACCCACCCACACCATTTATATCCACTCCCACTCCACACACACCTATTGTAAAGCACTGTATATACTGTGGGCTCTCCATTCATTTTCATTCACACTGATACACATACACACTCTTTCATCACTTGCTTTCAGGAACCTTTTGACACCTCTAGGCATAAAACACATCCACACCGGGGGAAGGACCAGCACAGATAACATTCCAAGAGACACTGTTTTTAAGTATACCTTTTGCTTGCTTCATTCATTGTAACATCGCCGGAAGAAGAGATCAGTGTATCTCGAAAGCTCGCACAAATAAAAGCATTTCGTTAGCCACAGAACGGTATCATCTATTTATTTTTTGATTATTGAAGCTCGGCTAACACGGTACTGATACCGCTATATATATATATATATATATTGCGCGCGCACACACACATATAACGTTTTATACAACTTTTTCATTTATCATTTGTAGAGAAAATTAACAATGTCGCCAGAAGTGCTATTTTTCAAAATGTAACATCTCTACTAATTAGTGTAAAATGATACTTCATATAAAGCAGGTTATGGGACCCAGTATAAAATGACCTTAATGTTTCTTATCACATCCCAGTATATGGATACTTTCTATTATCACAAGCTGCTAACATGTGACAGGGCTCATAGTCTGAGCCCAGAATGTGACATACAGAACATTCTCATTCTAAATTTCAAAAAATATTGTGTTGATTTCTGACCTGACTGCCGTGGTTACAGCTCAACCACTCTGTTCTGCTGTATGTCACCACTTTCTGCCACAACCAGCTGACGGTGGATCTGCAAGGAGTTCAACGCTCATTGGCATCACATCTGTGGCTTGGTTGACGTATCATTTCTCCAGCTTTTTATTGTATTGTTTTTAAATAGATTATATTTATTTAGTTGAATAGATATTTATTTAGTTGAATAGATATTTGTTTAGTTTAATAGATTATATTTCTAAGTTTAATGAGTTATATTTCTTAGTTTAATAAGTTATATTTCTTAGTTTAATAAATTATATTTCTTAGTTTAATAAGTTATATTTCTTAGTTTAATAAATTATATTTCTTAGTTTAATAAGTTATATTTGTTAGTTAATAGATTATATTTGTTAGCACAGTAGATTATATTTACTAGTTTTTAAGTCTCCCACTCAGTGCCCCATTAGGACCCGTGCGCATATTTCACATCTTTTCGGAGTCGCTTATTTTTTAGACCCTCGGAGCCGAAACCTAAAGGGGTCAGCTAAGAAAGTTCGGATCAAGAGGAGCCGCACAGCTTAAAGACAGAACATTTCCAAGGGAGATGGAGACAATTTGGGTAAGATCTGATTAAAGGACAACCTTTGAGGAAGGAAAGGGTGACGGGGGAGTCTAAGAGGGGGGTGAGAGAGCAAGGTGGTGTGTCAGATTGGGGCAGAGCAAGAGAACGCAAAAATGATGGGGATTTGCTGCACACCAAAAAAAAACAATAAGTAGTGATACTTTTACCGGTGCCCCTTAGTCTCAGGGAAGACCGGCATTTCGTCCAATGGATACAATATGATTGATGGGAAAGGGCACACGGATTTGAATAAAAAAAGATAAATTATTGTGCCACAGACTTCAATGTTTCGGCTGCTGGCCTTTCTTTGCTGGATTTAGTGGGTTTAGCCACTTTACCTGAGAAAGAACAGCAGGCCGAAATGTTGTTGCCTATGGCAGTGCAAGAGAAAACAGGTTGGGGGGGGGGTGGGTTCTCGCAAAGTCGCCAACCCATGGGTGAGTGTCTCCGGTGGAAACTAGTCCTGGACCCCGGGAAAGCTGTCTGTGGCCCATACAAGCTGAGTAACATGTAGAAAGGACACGTATGTTCAGAATGAGTTAGCATGGTATTTTGAGAGGCACCATAGCAGGTCAGTGCAAGTCAGTGCAGAGCACTGCAAGGTCAGTCAATATGAGGAAGGGTCCGATGGAGGAGTTGGAGGGTCCCAGAATATCTCTTAAAGCAGGGGTGCGCAAATCGAGGGGCACGACATTTTATTGGGAGGAGGAGCTCGGCGCTTACAGAGGCCCCTCGCTCTTCCCCACAGCATTTAAATTAAATGCCAGAGATCGGCCGCAAGGCCTCTGTAAGTTCCCTTTCCTTGTCTCCGGCGGCTTCTGGTGACAGCAACGTGGCGTCACATGATGTGGCATTGCCATAGCAACGTGATATCACATGACGTCGTTAATTCAGAACGTTGGAGACAAGGTGGGGAAGGTGGAGGGGGGAGCAGGGGGAAAAGGTTGTGCAACCCTGTCTTAAAGCATTGTCTTGCATACAGATCAGAGGCCTAGAATGGATATGGATATCCGATGTGAAGCCGGAAATAAGACAGAAAAGACCGTTTCGGGGGAAGAAGGTGAGTGATGAAATAGCCGTCACTGTGTAACTCTCCCAATTACCTGCAACTTCATGCAGAGAAATAGCAACGCTTGTTTTTAACGTGCTAAGCGCCTAATGGGGAATTCAACTGCTGAGAGGTTAAGGGAGTTACTAACCCAAACTCAGCGACGTTTCTGTGTCTCTGTGATAACTCCCCCAGGACATGCCTGAAAACCAGAGGTAACTCAATGTATTTTTGATAAATAGAAACATGACCTTCTGGGGAGGGGTATATAATGGGTACTGGGCCTGGTGAGGTGGGTATAACGAGTACTGGGCCTGGGGAGGGGCGTATAACAGGATACTGGGCCTTGGGAGGGTTGTATTACTGGGTACAGGGCCTGGGGAGGTGGGTATAACGGGTATTTGCCCTGTGGAGGGCGGTATAACGTGGTATTTGCCCTGTGGAGGGGGGTATAACGTGGTATTGGGGATGGGGTATAAGTGGCACAGGAGCTCTTGCGATACAGAGTATCACTGTCCCTGGTTACAAACACTTCATGTCTCCTGCAGATCAGGACACGCACGAAGGTGGTGCCCTTTGTGCCACCAGACGACGAGGCGGGCTACGAGGCGGACGACGAGGCATACGACAAAGCGGGCGTCAAGTGGAACAATGCTGTGGGCTACAAGGCGGCCGATGACGCAGACGTGGTGTACGATGACCAAGGAGCATACGACAGGTGTGGCCGGATCTGCTGCTTCACCTTTTTTAGGCGGAGGAGAAGACCCCGGGAGCAGGTAGGAGAATACGAGAGGTGCGGACAGATCTGCTGCTTCACCTTTTTAGGCGGAGAAGAAGCCAGGAGCAGGTAGCAGAGGAGCCAGGGCGTAGATACAGGGGTATTCTAGGGGCCCTGAGAAGTTGGTTTGACCGCAGGAGAGGCAGATAAGATCAGGAAGGCTGCGGGAGGGGCAGGTACTAGAGGGAGATAGGGATATTGGGCGTGAGAGGGTGGTAGAGAACAAGGAGCAGGGCCGGAGCACAGGTTTCATGCGCCCGAGGCGAAACTTAAAATTTGTGCCCCAGTTGTATAAAAAATAATAAGATAAATAAAATATTAAAATAAACAGTGGCGTAGCTATCGGGGCTGCAGGGGGTGCGACCGCAACCCAGCGCGACGCAAAATAAACATAAAAGGGCGCCAAAATACTGGATAAAAAAAAGAATAATTTAAAAAAAAAGATAAATAAATAAAATAATAAGAGGAAAAAATAATAATGATTATTAATGCGCCCCTAGGAGCTCTGCGCGCTAGGCGACCGCCTAATGGCCGGCCGGCCCTGCGAGGTATGCGGGAGGAAAAGGGGTGAATGGGATAGATATGCAGGGGGATGGGGGAGCAGGTGAGTTATACACAGGGGCACAAGGGCCCCATCACCCGCATCTCTATTTACTGAGTGTGCCCCTGTGTATAACAACGCTGATCTGTGCTGCTCCATCTGATCTCACTGCGCAGTGATCCAGGGACCATCCGATCGCCATTTAATGGGGTCAGGAAGGAATTTTTTTCCCCCATTGCACAGCAGGGGTTATGTTTCGCCTTCCTCTGGATCACAGCAACAAACTGCCCTTTGTGCATGAATTATCAGTGAGATCTTTATACACCCTGCATTGGTCTTCACACCTTTGCTGCCGGAGGGGCCTGCAATGCACTGCTCTGCGTGTTACTATATCGCTCTGCAATGTGCTGCAGGCCCCTACCAGCAAAGAGATTCATTATTTCAATAAAATACTCTCTTTAATCAAACCTATGTGTAGTGTCTTTTCTATCCGTTGTATCTATTGCTAACAGCTCAGTGATTCTTCCCCAGGACGCTGCACTAGTGTCACGCTGCCAAGCCGGGTGTGAGGGAGATTTATAGGGTCACAAATATACTTCTGCCAAAACACGAGTGCAAACAGGAAGCCCCTCTGATCTCATATCTTCTATTACACAAAACGGTATCTAAAAAGGTAAAAAGAACATACATGGGATTCTGCTACAAATATCTCTCTAATTACAAACCAATTAGCAAATCATTCAGATTAGAGTCGAGCGAAAAGAAATGGTTAAGTATCTCATGTACAGTATATGCAGTGCAGGCTGTTCTGCAGCATTACATGCAGGGGACAACGTTTAGGGGATATAAGTAATGCTGATCTCAGAGCTGACCGGCTGACCTGCTCTACCGGCTGACCTGCTCTTCTGGCTGACCGGCTGACCTGCTCTACTGGCTGACCGGCTTCTATTCTTTCAACTAAATGACCTGAATTGTGGCCCCTGTATCTCCCAATTAAACGTTTTATTGGCATATTCTTGTTTGACTCGTTCTATACAGACATTTTCTATATATTCATTGTGGGATTTGATAACATCTGTAAGATCTCTCAGAATATCACATACTGTACGTTTGTGTTGAAGATTTTTCCATTCTCAATTTACTTAATATTAGTTTTTGGCATCAATTATTTATATCGAGTCCAAAATACCTTTATACAGAATGCTGTTCCCTTTAGCCCACAAATGCTGCTTCATTAAAGCCCATGGGTGGCACTTTGTGCATTCTCAAACTTTTAGGCAACATCCCTAATTTCCAAAAGTGGGATTAAATCTGTGCATATTTAAATGGTTAATTTTGTTACTCAGACTACTAAATCCCTCCCCAAATATATCCGTTTCACATAAAAGTGTGTGCGCTTCTCCTTCCGTCTAACTGGCACGTCGTCTTTACGGGCGCCACTCCTTGCAACTCCACGCTGCCCTCCAGTGGTAAAAGAAATAAGATACATTTACTATACTCGTCTGGCAGCTGCTCCTGTATAAGGTGGGTAACTCTGTATTAGGGGTCTTGGTAGAGTATATTTTATACTTATGTCGGATAGATGAGGAATTAATATTCCTAACGGGTTATTGTGAGAGGCCTTAGATCTTATCCTATATGCACGCAGCCCTCGCCTCTCTGACCTTGAACACATACTTCAATCTGATTTTTTGAGACTTGAAACTGGATTTCTTAAAACAAACTGATTTTAAACACTGACAAGACTGTAACAATGGTATTTGGGACCAGAGCTAAATTGCTAAAGCTGCCAATGACAGAGCTTCAGATAAAAACCAGCTCTAATACCATCCTAGCCCCTGTTACTGGTTTGAAATATCTGGGCATATAGTTCAACTCCCATTTAACATTTGGGTTGCACATTGATACCCTGACATCCAAATCCTATGCCAAACTAGGTGTACTTTACAGGAACAAATCCTCCCTAAGGCCCTCATGCAGTAATCGCCTACAGCGATTCAGTAAGCCCAGAGAAGCTGGCGATTACAGCAAAAATAACCGGGTTTTTTTTCCGGAAAATAAATAAATAAAATCGGCAGACGCGCGGTGATAAGCCACTTTTCGGCACTGATCGCCAGTTTTTCAAACACGCTCAATTCTATAAGGCCTGATCAGCTTATTGCAGCTGATCGCCACTTTAAAATTGCTGTTTCTTCTCCAAATTGTCCAGCCACAAAAGTTGGCAAGAAGGTGGGGTGAAGCTGCGATGAAAATAAAATGCATGTGTCCCAGAGCTGATATCCATTAATATCAGCACCAGAGACCCCCGGCATGAATCCGATGCATAAAAAGTGCATTTACAGGCAACTTCATTACCGCCAAGGCAATGAAGGGGTTATATACCCGTGCCAGGCTTATTGCGGGCAGCGGGGGTGGGTGAAGGTGGTATTTGGCCCTGGGTGGGTGTTTAGGCCTTGCCAGGGGGTTGCGGGATGACTTAACCTCTTCTTTAACTTAGCGGTTAATACCGCTAAGGTAATGAAGGGGTCAACCCCTCCCGCTACCCCCCACTCGGCAGGCCTAAACACCCATCCTTGGGGCCAATACCCCGTTCACCCACCCCCGCTACCCAGAATAAACAAAAATACACATAACAGCCCCACTAGCCACCTCCTAGGTCCCTAAGAAACCATTACAATATTCATAAAACCATTATTTTTTTTACACCCAGGATTATTACATGGGATTAGGGCTATGTTATTCAGTGAGGGGTTGTATGTTTGTATTTGTAGGGACAGGCAAGGCCGGAGCCAGATGGGTTTCTCCTGCCTCTGTCCTCCCTGTCTCCTGACCCTTCCTGTAGCCGGACATACAGAATATTGATAACAGAAGGGGAAATAAAACTAAGAGGTGCCGACAGGAGAAGGCCGTGTCATATCTATTCTTAGGGTGACCAGATTTTGAAAATGAAAAACCGGGGGACACAATTATATTAATATTTATTTTTAAAAAAAATTCTTACATTAACAGTTTATTTATTGTATTACACTTATACTTTACTATCATTAGTCCTTGTTACGTGTGTGTGTGTGTGTGTGTGTGTGTGTGTGTGTGTGTGTGTGTGTGTGTGTGTGTGTGTGTGTGTGTGTGTGTGTCTCGGATGACCTCACTAAATCGAACAACAAAAAAAAAGCCAGATGTGAATGGCTTCTGAACCCCTTAACCAGTGTCTGGATGCCCCCTCTTCACAATTGCTAAAGCAGCAATCCCTCCTGGGATCTTACCTGATCCGCAGTCCCTCAAGGTACTATACTGGAGGGGAGGTGTTCCCTACCTGTCTTCCGATGTCTCCCGTGTGAAACTTGAGTCAGATCTGGAAGAAAGCAGTATAGGTTATTTTGGTGTAGGTATACGGCAGTTAAGGTAAGACAGAGAGAGTGGGTGACAGACTGAGTGAGTGAGACAGAGAGAGACAGTGAGAGAGACAGTGAGAGAGAGACAGTGAGAGAGAGACAGGAGGACAGAACAGAGAGTCAGGAGGACAGAACAGAGAGACAGGAGGACAGAACAGAGAAAGACATGAGGACAGAACAGAGAGAGACAGGAGGACAGAACAGAGAGAGACAGGAGGACAGAACAGAGAGACAGGAGGACTGAGCAGAGAGACAGGAGGACAGAACAGAGACACAGACAGAGAGACAGAGGAACAAACAGATGACAGATGAGACAGAACAGAGAGAACAGAGACCGAGAGAGAACAGAGACCGAGAGAGACAGGGAGAGAGAGAGAGAGACAGAGAGACAGACAGACAGACAGACAGGCAGACTGCCTGACACTTGGGTGGGTGGGTGGGATATGGGTGACTGCCTGACACCTTTTATGGGAGACTGCCTGACACTTGGGTGGGTTTAATGGGAGACTGCCTGACACGTGGGTGGGTGGGTGATGGGAGACTGCCTGACACTTGGGTGGGTGGGTGGGTGGGTGGGAGACTGCCTGACACTTGGGTGGGTGGGTGAGAGACTGCCTGACACTTGGGTGGGTGGGTGAGAGACTGCCTGACACTTGGGTGGGTGGGTGAGAGACTGCCTGACACTTGGGCTAGACTGCCTGACCCTTGGGTAGGAGACTGCCTGACACTCATGGGAGACTGCCTGACACTCATGGGAGACTGCCTGACATAGGGGTGGGTGACTGACTGACACGTGGGTGAGTGGGTTGGTGTCTGTATACATTCTGTCACTGGGAGGGGGGGCAGTCACACACACGCACACTGGGAGGGGGGGCAGTCACACACACACACACTGGGAGGGGGGTCAGTCACACACACACACTGGGAGGGGGGTCAGTCACACACATACTGGGAGGGGGGCTGTCACACACACACTGGGAGGGGGAGCAGTCACACACACACTGGGAGGGGGAGCAGTCACACACACAGACTGGGAGGGGGGCAGTCACCCACACAGACTGGGAGGGGGGGCAGTCACACACGCACAGACTGGGAGGGGGGGCAGTCACACACACACAAACTGGGAGGGGGGGCAGTCACGCACGCACAGACTGGGAGGGGGGCAGACACATACTGTACACAGACTGGGAGGGGGGGCAGTCATACACACACAGACTGGGAAGGGGGCAGACACACACACAGGCGACATGGGGCTTACCTGTAGTGCCACTGTAGGGAGCCAGAAGTAGTGAGGCTTTTTTCCAGTCAGCTGTGAGCCTTCCTTCTGGTACACACACACACACACACACACACACACCATCCGTCCCCGATATTAAACCCCGCCCCCGGCATATCCTGACCTCCAACCAATCCCCTGCTTTTACTCTAAAGCCCCGCCCCTGGCATCCTGCTTTTGGGGAAAAAAATAAATACTCACGACCGCCGCATCCTCCTCATGCTGCCGTCTCCGCGCACGGGACCAGTCACCAGGGGCAAAACCCGGGACATTTCCGGGACGGACTGTCAACCGGGACAGCACAGAAAAAATCAGGACTGTCCCGGCAAAACCGGGACGAATGGTCACTATATATATATATATATATATATATATATATATATATACTGTGTGTAGAAGTGTGTGTGTATATATAATGTGTGTATATGTGTGTATATATACTGTGTGAATATATACTGTGTGCATATATTAGCCATTACTGAATAATGATAAATACCACTAAGGCTTCGTCCACCAGAGGCCGCGACAGCGTGAGCAAAGCACACAAAGTGCAGCCCTCTATGGGGCAGGCCCCAGTCGGCGTGCGTGTGCGCACGCATTAAGCGCGATTCGTGACCGCCTTTGCCAAAAGACAAGATTTTAGTCTTTTGGCGCGGCGGCCGAGCTGTGGCAACGTCACGACGGTGGTTCAGCCAATGTGGGCGAATCAGCCGCGTGACGCCATTTCCGCCCCCCCCCCCACTCTCCCTGGCGGATCTCCTGCTCTTCACTGAAAGCGCAAACCGCAGGTCGCGGCTGAAACTGGTGCACGTGCCACCAGGCGCTCCGACGCGCACGGGCACGCAGTGACTGGGGCCGTAGCCTAACGTTGGCGAACTGACGCTTGTATTTAATTTAATGCTGTGTAACTTAAATCAGTCCATTAGGACAAGACTTATTTTTTAAGACAAAGTTGATTTTTGACATGGGCTCTAATGAACCTATTTTCACTTGTAAGTCTTTGGTTTGTTTATATCTGCCCAAACTCATAGGCACAAACAAGCTTAAAGATAAAGTATTATTTGTTGCTCTGTACAAAGTGTAGCCCTTTTTCTGAATCCTCCCAAAGGAACTACTGGTTACTGTACAACACCTGCGGCTCCAGGAGATCTGAGCCTCCGCTAGCTGGGAGCCTGGGGTAAAACTCATACACTTACTTAGCGCAGCGCCTCCACTTACCCAGGATCCCCGTGATGTGAGATTCCCCGGGGCAAGAAACATACAACACCATATGATTGTAACTGGTTTTACTATAATAATTCACGGTAGCAATAACACAACATGTACACTTATACTCTAACGGTATAACCTTAACATGTAACCTTAGTGGCTCGGCCACTCTCATCAGGAGCAACGTCTCCGTCCCCTCACCGCGTGCCCCACACACCGTGTCCATGTATGTTAAAGTAATGGTATAGGCTCAGTTCTTTAACCACTCGCTCAGTGTTCCTAAAGAGTTTAGCCTAAGGCGGGATTAGCGCCTGTTGACCGGTGTTGGTGCACTTGATGTTATGGTACCTTCTGGTCACGGCGGTGACCGGTACCTCTTCGCAAAGGGTCAGATGAATCACGGTCTGCCTCTTGGTCTTAATGTCCAGCCGTCTGGTCCCAGGCGACTCACCAGCAACCTGCTCCGCACGCTTGTCTCTTTGTCCCTAGCTGTCTACACAGTAAGGGTGATGCTCGCTACAACTATAGGCCGTCCCTGCAGCACAGCAACCTTTGGTGTCTTCAGGTAACACTCCTAGGGGCCTACGGGGTAGCCTGTCTTTTGCAGGTGGGTCACTGACCCCCTGCACCCACACTACCTCTCTCTTCACCTCCCGGTTCCCCTCTGACTAACTTCTCCCTAACCTCTGCAGCAAATGCACTGCACTCACACTGAACCTGCAGCAACCCACTGCACTCACTCGGTACCTGCAGCAACCGCACTGCACACCCACTGAACCTGCAGCAACCGCACTGCACACCCACTGAACCTGCAGCAACCGCACTGCACACACACTGAACCTGCAGCAACCCACGGCACTCACACGGAACCTGCAGCAACCGCACTGCACACACACTGAACCTGCAGCAACCCACTGCACTCACACGGAACCTTCAGCAACCGCACTGCACTCAACCGGTACCTGCAGCTACACTGCACTGCACACACACACTGTGCCTACTTGTCAGCGCTCACAGCACTACCAGCCGTGACACTGACAAGACTGCACGCTCACACCTAAGGGCAGGGTCCCTAACCTAGGGGCCGTCCCTCAGTACCTACCCCGTACCCTGGTGGGGATTGGGGCCTGCCTGGGATCTGGGGAACTACCTTACCTGGTGTAGGAGCCACTTGCTCCCTACACCCTTCCTCCCCCTTCCTACTCCCAGCTCCAACTGCCAAACGTGGTCCCCGCAACATTGTAGCCTTCCTCCACAGGAGAAGCTGCAAAACCCTATTTGCTGGCTGGCTGCACGTGATGTGGGTGAAAGGGCAATCCCCAGAGGCTGCTGGGAATTGTAGTCCACTCAGGACCTCTTTAGCATTGGGACCGCGTGCGCTGCCCTTACTGCACCTGCGCGACCAATGCGCACGCTCGCGCAACCTGTCATGGTGGCTCCCGCTAGCCGGGTACGCCGCAGAGACTCCGGGGACTCGGAGCACTCCCTGCTCCGGCCCCCACCTTTGCGTTGTGCCGGCGGTTCCGTCGCTGCCTCCGGCGGCAGCCGCGATCGCTCGGCACGCTACATAGGGGGTCTCTGGAGGCAAAATAAGACTGGGGCTACAAAAGTATTGACATTGCAAGGTATGACGGTGTGTTTGGTGACAGTATACCAACTCCCAGAGATTAAAGCCCAATTGAACACTACGTTAACCTTTTAAAAATGATGAATGTTCAAGGAATTTAATATATTTATACAGTAGGATTATCTCTTTGTCCAGCAATGCTATACTAGCCCTTCCATCAATAAATGGGTTCAAATAAATATTTGTAATTGGCACAAATGCTATTACATATTTCTTGGACAATAATACAATTATTCCCAACAATATTCAGCTGAGAAAGAGGAAATCATTTTGTTAATCAGTGCGCTGGGGGTTTTGGTACAGTATATCCTTCCCTGCCAGGAATGCCAGGCATTCACCTCTGAAGAACTTCTGTACTGTGAATGTCCCCACAGTCTGAGCCTGCAATACACAGGGAAATAAAAGGTCTGACTATCACAGCAAGCTACAGTATCAACACCACCTTCCCATGCCTGGAATTCCACACAATAACTGGAAATGCAATGAATAGAAAGGCTGAGAAAGTTTAATAAAGTAGTTAAATAAAAATGACTATTGAATCACAAATGCTTTGTGTTTCACATAGAATTACTACAACCCTCATATATATTACTAGCTGATATACCCGGCGTTGCCCGGGATGTTATAGGAGAGAGACGGAGGGTGCTGTAGGTCAGAGGGGGTGGAGGGGGGTGGTTGAAAGGTGGTAGTTATAGGGTGTGTGAGAGGCGGGGGGTAAGTGTCTGATTAAGCAGGGGTGGCTAAGAGGGGGTGGGAGTTGTGTGTGTTAGAGGGGGGTGGGAGGGGAGTCTGATAGGTGGGATGGGGTGAGTGAAGGTGTGCAACTAAGGAGGGGTAGGTAAGAGGAGGGGGGTGGGTGAGAGGTGGGTTGTAGGGATAGGTAAGAGGGGGGTTGAGACGGGTGTGTGAAAGGTGGGTCGTTGAGGTTGGGGGGGTGACAGGCGGCAAGTGGAGAGGCAGGAAAGGTGGTGTACAGATGGTAAAGTGGGTAAAAGGTGAGGGGGGGGGGGTTGTGGCGGCAGGCGTTGAGGGGTAACATTGGTTATCCGCTGTGCGGGTGATAGGTGTAGATCTGGGAGAGCTATGAAAGTGGGTGAAATAGGGTAAGTGGGTGAGTGTGCATGGGGGACACATACATATGTTTAATTATTCCAGAGGGGTGGAGAGAGGGAGAGGCGGCTGGTGGCGGGCGGGGGACAGAGATGGGTATTTTGGAGGGGTGAGAGGGGGGGTGGCGTGTGTGGAAAGGGCGCGCAGGTGGGCATTATTGGGGAGTGGTGAGAGGGGGTGGTGCGCGCAGGCAAGAATTAAAAGGGCGTGCGCAGGCGGTCATTCAGTGGGGGTGGCATGGTGGGAAAGGGCGCGCGCAGACATACCATGGATCACACATACATTTTAACCCCCATTACACCTGTATAGATCATGTCATGGCCGCATTGTGCTGCAATCCTGACAGCTAGAAGTCACATTGCACACCTTACACCCTGGGGCCTCTGCCTGAGCATATTGTAATGAGATGAAACACAGCGTGTGTGTGCAATCCCTGCTGCTTCCCCCCCTCACCCTCTCAGGCAGGAAGCTGCACTAATCCTCCTGCTAAAAACATACAGTAAGCACAACTACACACTGACTCACAGACACTGCCTGAGTAATACATGTACAGTAACTACACACTGACTCAGACACTGCCTGAGTAATACATGTACAGTAACTACACACTGACTCACAGACACTGCCTGAGTATTACATGTAACTACACACTGACTCAAAGACACTGCCTGAGTAATACATGTAACTACACACTGACTCACAGACACTGCCTGAGTAATACATGTAACTACACACTGACTCACAGACACTGCCTGAGTAATACATGTAACTACACACTGACTCACAGACACTGCCTGAGTAATACATGTACTGTAACTACACACTGACTCACAGACACTGCCTGAGTAATACATGTAACTACACACTGACTCACAGACACTGCCTGAGTAATACATGTAACTACGTACGGACTCACAGACACTGCCTGAGTAATACACGTCACTACACACTGACTCACAGACACTGCCTGAGTAATACATGTAACTACACACTGACTCGCAGACACTGCCTGAGTAATACATGTAACTACACACTGACTCACAGACACTGCCTGAGTAATACACGTAACTACACACTGACTCACAGACACTGCCTGAGTAATACATGTACTGTACAGTAACTACACACTGACTCACAGACACTGCCTGAGTAATACATGTACTGTACAGTAACTACACACTGACTCACAGACACTGCCTGAGTAATACATGTAACTACACACTAACTCACAGACACTGCCTGAGTAATACATGTAACTACACACTGACTCACAGACACTGCCTGAGTAATACATGTAACTACACACCAACTCACAGACACTGCCTGAGTAATACATGTAACTACACACCGACTCACAGACACTGCCTGAGTAATACATGAACAGTAACTACACACTGACTCACAGACACTGCCTGAGTAATACATGTAACTACACACTGACTCACAGACACTGCCTGAGTATTGAATGTAACTACCCACTGACTCACAGACACTGCCTGAGTAATACACGTAACTACACACTGACTCACAGACACTGCCTGAGTAATACATGTACTGTAACTACACACTGACTCACAGACACTGCCTGAGTAATACACGTAACTACACACTGACTCACAGACACTGCCTTATAAATACAGTACATGTAACTACACACTGACTCACGGAAACTGCCTGAGTAAGACATGTAACTACGCACTGACTCACAGACACTGCCTGAGTAATACATGTAACTACGCACTGACTCACAGACACTGCCTGAGTAATACATGTAACTACACACTGACTCACAGACACTGCCTGAGTAATACACTTAACTACACACTGACTCACAGACACTGCCTGAGTAATACATGTAACTACACACTGACTCACAGACACTGCCTGAGTAATACACGTAACTACACACTGACTCACAGACACTGCCTTATAAATACAGTACATGTAACTACACACTGACTCACGGACACTGCCTGAGTAAGACATGTAACTACACACTGACTCACAGACACTGCCTGAGTAATACATGTAACTACACACTGACTCACAGACAATGCCTGCGTAATACACGTAACTACACACTGACTCACAGACAATGCCTGCGTAATACACGTAACTACACACTGACTCACAGACACTGCCTGAGTAATACATGTAACTACACACTGACTCACAGACACTGCCTGAGTAATACATGTTACTACGCACTGACTCACAGACACTGCCTGAGTAATACATGTAACTACACACTGACTCACAGACACTGCCTGAGTATTACATGTAACTACGCACCGACTCACAGACACTGCCTGAGTAATACATGTAACTACACACTGACTCACAGACACTGCCTGAGTATTACATCTAACTACACACTGACTCACAGACACTGCCTGAGTAATACATGTAACTACGCACCGACTCACAGACACTGCCTGAGTAATACTGTACATGCAACTACGCACTGACTCACAGACACTGCCTGAGTAATACATGTAACTACACACTGACTCACAGACACTGCCTGAGTAATACACGTAACTACACACTGACTCACAGACACTGCCTGAGTAATACATGTAATTACACAGACTCACAAACTCACAGAAACTGCCCGAGTAATACATGTAACTACACACTGACTCACACTGCCTGAGTAATACATGTAACTACACACTGACACTGCCTGAGTAATACACGTAACTACACACTGACTCACAGACACTGCCTGAGTAATACACGTAACTACACACTGACTCACAGACACTGCCTGAGTAATACAGTACATGTAACTACGCACTGACTCACAGACACTGCCTGAGTAATACAGTACATGTAACTACACACTGACTCACAGACTCACAGACACTGCCTGAGTAATACATGTAACTACACACTGACTCACAGACACTGCCTGAGTAATACATGTAATTACACAGACTCACAAAAACTGCCCGAGTAATACATGTAACTACACACTGACTCACACTGCCTGAGTAATACATGTAACTACACACTGACACTGCCTGAGTAATACATGTAACTACACACTGACTCACAGACACTGCCTGAGTAATACTGTACATGTAACTACGCACTGACTCAGACACTGCCTGAGTAATACTGTACATGTAACTACGCACTGACTCACAGACACTGCCTGAGTAATACATGTAACTACACACTGACTCGCAGACACTGCCTGAGTAATACATGTAACTACACACTGACTCACAGACACTGCCTGAGTAATACATGTAATTACACAGACTCACAAACTCACAGAAACTGCCCGAGTAATACATGTAACTACGCACCGACTCACAGACACTGCCTGAGTAATACATGTAACTACACACTGACACTGCCTGAATAATACATGTAACTACACACTGACTCACAGACACTGCCTGAGTAATACTGTACATGTAACTACGCACTGACTCACAGACACTGCCTGAGTAATACATGTAACTACACACTGACTCACAGACACTGCCTGAGTATTACATGTAACTACGCACCGACTCACAGACACTGCCTGAGTAATACATGTAACTACACACTGACTCACAGACACTGCCTGAGTATTACATCTAACTACACACTGACACACAGACACTGCCTGAGTAATACATGTAACTACGCACCGACTCACAGACACTGCCTGAGTAATACTGTACATGCAACTACGCACTGACTCACAGACACTGCCTGAGTAATACATGTAACTACACAGACTCACAAACTCACAAACTCACAGAAACTGCCCGAGTAATACATGTAACTACACACTGACTCACACTGCCTGAGTAATACATGTAACTACACACTGACACTGCCTGAGTAATACACGTAACTACACACTGACTCACAGACACTGCCTGAGTAATACACGTAACTACACACTGACTCACAGACACTGCCTGAGTAATACAGTACATGTAACTACGCACTGACTCACAGACACTGCCTGAGTAATACAGTACATGTAATTACACACTGACTCACAGACACTGCCTGAGTAATACACGTAACTACACACTGACTCACAGACACTGCCTGAGTAATACATGTAACTACACACTGACTCACAGACACTGCCTGAGTAATACATGTAACTACACACTGACTCACAGACACTGCCTGAGTAATACATGTAATTACACAGACTCACAAAAACTGCCCGAGTAATACATGTAACTACACACTGACTCACACTGCCTGAGTAATACATGTAACTACACACTGACACTGCCTGAGTAATACATGTAACTACACACTGACTCACAGACACTGCCTGAGTAATACTGTACATGTAACTACGCACTGACTCACAGACACTGCCTGAGTAATACTGTACATGTAACTACGCACTGACTCACAGACACTGCCTGAGTAATACATGTAACTACACACTGACTCACAGACACTGCCTGAGTAATACACGTAACTACACACTGACTCACAGACACTGCCTGAGTAATACATGTAATTACACAGACTCACAAACTCACAGAAACTGCCCGAGTAATACATGTAACTACGCACCGACTCACAGACACTGCCTGAGTAATACATGTAACTACACACTGACTCACAGACACTGCCTGAGTAATACATGTAATTACACAGACTCACAAACTCACAGAAACTGCCCGAGTAATACATGTAACTACACACTGACTCACACTGCCTGAGTAATACATGTAACTACACACTGACACTGCCTGAGTAATACATGTAACTACACACTGACTCACAGACACTGCCTGAGTAATACTGTACATGTAACTACGCACTGACTCACAGACACTGCCTGAGTAATACTGTACATGTAACTACGCACTGACTCACAGACACTGCCTGAGTAATACATGTAACTACACACTGACTCACAGACACTGCCTGAGTAATACATTTAACTACACACTGACTCACAGACACTGCCTGAGTAATACATGTAACTACACACTGACTCGCAGACACTGCCTGAGTAATACATGTAACTACACACTGACTCACAGACACTGCCTGAGTAATACACGTAACTACACACTGACTCACAGACACTGCCTGAGTAATACATGTAATTACACAGACTCACAAACTCACAGAAACTGCCCGAGTAATACATGTAACTACACACTGACTCACACTGCCTGAGTAATACATGTAACTACACACTGACACTGCCTGAGTAATACATGTAACTACACACTGACTCACAGACACTGCCTGAGTAATACTGTACATGTAACTACGCACTGACTCACAGATACTGCCTGAGTAATACATTTAACTACACACTGACTCACAGACACTGCCTGAGTAATACATGTAACTACACACTGACTCGCAGACGCTGCCTGAGTAATACATGTAACTACGCACTGACTCACAGACACTGCCTGAGTAATACATGTAACTACGCACTGACTCACAGACACTGTCTGAGTTATACATGTAACTACGCACTGACTCACAGACACTGCCTGAGTAATACATGTAACTACACACTGACTCACAGACACTGCCTGAGTAATACATGTAACTACGCACTGACTCACAGACACTGCCTGAGTTATACATGTAACTACGCACTGACTCACAGACACTGCCTGAGTAATACATGTAACTACACACTGACTCACAGACACTGCCTGAGTTATACATGTAACTACACACTGACTCACAGACACTGCCTGAGTAATACATGTAATTACACACTGACTCACAGACACTGCCTGAGTAATACATGTAACTATGCACCGACTCACAGACACTGCCTGAGTAATACATGTAACTACACACTGACTCACAGACACTGCCTGAGTAATACATGTAACTACACACTGACTCACAGACACTGCTTGAGTAATACATGTAACTACGCACCGACTAACAGACACTGCCTGAGTAATACTGTACATGTAACTACGCACTGACTCACAGACACTGCCTGAGTAATACATGTAACTACACACTGACTCACAGACACTGCCTGAGTTATACATGTAACTACACACTGACTCACAGACACTGCCTGAGTTATACATGTAAATACACACTGACTCACAGACACTGCCTGAGTAATACATGTAACTACACACTGACTCACAGACACTGCCTGAGTAATACATGTAACTACACACTGACTCACAGACACTGCCTGAGTAATACACGTAACTACACACTGACTCACACTGCCTGAGTAATTAATGTCACACACTGACTCACAGACACTGCCTGAGAAATACACGTAACTACACACTGCCTCACAGACACTGCCTGAGTAATACATGTAACTACACACTGACTCACAGACACTGCCTGAGTAATACATGTAACTACGCACAGACTCACAGACACTGCCTGAGTAATACATGTAACTACACACTAACTCACTCAGGCAGTGTCTGTGAGTCTGTGTGTAGTTACATGTATTACTCAGGCAGTGTCTGTGAGTCAGTGTGTAGTTACATGTATTACTCAGGCAGTGTCTGTGAGTCAGTGTGTAGTTGCATGTATTACTCAGGCAGTGTCTGTGAGTCAGTGTGTAGTTACATGTAATACTCAGGCAGTGTCTGTGAGTCAGTGTGTAGTTACATGTATTACTCAGGCAGTGTCTGTGAGTCAGTGTGTGACATGTATTACTCAGGCAGTGTCTGTGAGTCAGTGTGTGGTTACATGTACTGACTCACAGACACTGCCTGAGTAATACACGTAACTACACACTGACTCACAGACACTGCCTGAGTAATACATGTAATTACACAGACTCACAAACTCACAGAAACTGCCCGAGTAATACATGTAACTACGCACCGACTCACAGACACTGCCTGAGTAATACATGTAACTACACACTGACTCACAGACACTGCCTGAGTAATACATGTAATTACACAGACTCACAAACTCACAGAAACTGCCCGAGTAATACATGTAACTACACACTGACTCACACTGCCTGAGTAATACATGTAACTACACACTGACACTGCCTGAGTAATACATGTAACTACACACTGACTCACAGACACTGCCTGAGTAATACTGTACATGTAACTACGCACTGACTCACAGACACTGCCTGAGTAATACTGTACATGTAACTACGCACTGACTCACAGACACTGCCTGAGTAATACATGTAACTACACACTGACTCACAGACACTGCCTGAGTAATACATTTAACTACACACTGACTCACAGACACTGCCTGAGTAATACATGTAACTACACACTGACTCGCAGACACTGCCTGAGTAATACATGTAACTACACACTGACTCACAGACACTGCCTGAGTAATACACGTAACTACACACTGACTCACAGACACTGCCTGAGTAATACATGTAATTACACAGACTCACAAACTCACAGAAACTGCCCGAGTAATACATGTAACTACACACTGACTCACACTGCCTGAGTAATACATGTAACTACACACTGACACTGCCTGAGTAATACATGTAACTACACACTGACTCACAGACACTGCCTGAGACACTCAGGCAGTGTCTGAGTCGGTGCGTAGTTACATGTATTACTCAGGCAGTGTCTGTGAGTCAGTGCGTACTGTAGTTACATGTATTACTCAGGCAGTGTCTGAGAGTCAGTGTGTAGTTACGTGTATTACTCAGGCAGTGTCTGTGAGTCAGTGTGTAGTTACATGTAATACTCAGGCAGTGTCTGTGAGTCAGTGTGTAGTTACATGTATTACTCAGGCAGTGTCTGTGAGTCAGTGTGTAGTTACATGTATTACTCAGGCAGTGTCTGTGAATCAGTGTGTAGTTACGTGTATTACTCAGGCAGTGTCTGTGAGTCAGTGTGTAGTTACATGTATTACTCAGGCAGTGTCTGTGAGTCAGTGTGTAGTTACATGTATTACTCAGGCAGTGTCTGTGAGTCAGTGTGTAGTTACGTGTATTACTCAGGCAGTGTCTGTGAGTCAGTGTGTGACATGTATTACTCAGGCAGTGTCTGAGTCAGTGTGTAGTTACATGTATTACTCAGGCAGTGTCTGTGAGTCAGTGTGTAGTTACATTTAATACTCAGGCAGTGTCAGTGCGTAGTTACAGTACATGTAATACTCAGGCAGTGTCTGTGAGTCAGTGTGTAGTTACATGTATTACTCAGGCAGTGTCTGTGAGTCAGTGTGTAGTTACATGTATTACTCAGGCAGTGTCTGTGAGTCAGTGTGTAGTTACGTGTATTACTCAGGCAGTGTCTGTGAGGCAGTGTGTGACATGTATTACTCAGGCAGTGTCTGTGAATCAGTGTGTAGTTACGTGTATTACTCAGGCAGTGTCTGTGAGTCAGTGTGTGACATGTATTACTCAGGCAGTGTCTGTGAGTCAGTGTGTGGTTACATGTATTACTCAGGCAGTGTCTGAGTCGGTGCGTAGTTACATGTATTACTCAGGCAGTGTCTGTGAGTCAGTGCGTACTGTAGTTACATGTATTACTCAGGCAGTGTCTGTGAGTCAGTGTGTAGTTACATGTATTACTCAGGCAGTGTCTGTGAGTCAGTGCGTAGTTACATGTATTACTCAGGCAGTGTCTGTGAGTCAGTGTGTAGTTACATGTATTACTCAGGCAGTGTCTGTGAGTCAGTGTGTAGTTACATGTATTACTCAGGCAGTGTCTGTGAATCAGTGTGTAGTTACGTGTATTACTCAGGCAGTGTCTGTGAGTCAGTGTGTGACATGTATTACTCAGGCAGTGTCTGTGAGTCAGTGTGTGGTTACATGTATTACTCAGGCAGTGTCTGAGTCGGTGCGTAGTTACATGTATTACTCAGGCAGTGTCTGTGAGTCAGTGCGTACTGTAGTTACATGTATTACTCAGGCAGTGTCTGTGAGTCAGTGTGTAGTTACATGTATTACTCAGGCAGTGTCTGTGAGTCAGTGCGTAGTTACATGTATTACTCAGGCAGTGTCTGTGAGTCAGTGTGTAGTTACATGTATTACTCAGGCAGTGTCTGTGAGTCAGTGTGTAGTTACATGTATTACTCAGGCAGTGTCTGTGAGTCAGTGTGTAGTTACATGTATTACTCAGGCAGTGTCTGAGAGTCAGTGTGTGACATGTATTACTCAGGCAGTGTCTGTGAGTCAGTGTGTAGTTACATGTATTACTCAGGCAGTGTCTGAGTCAGTGTGTAGTTACATGTATTACTCAGGCAGTGTCTGTGAGTCAGTGTGTAGTTACATGTATTACTCAGGCAGTGTCTGGGAGTCAGTGTGTAGTTACGTGTATTACTCAGGCAGTGTCTGTGAGTCAGTGTGTAGTTACGTGTATTACTCAGGCAGTGTGTAAGTCAGTGTGTAGTTACATGTATTACTCAAGCAGTGTCTGTGAGTCAGTGTGTAGTTACATGTAATACTCAGGCAGTGTCAGTGCGTAGTTACATGTAATACTCAGGCAGTGTCTGTGAGTCAGTGTGTAGTTACATGTATTACTCAGGCAGTGTCTGAGAGTCAGTGTGTGACATGTATTACTCAGGCAGTGTCTGTGACTCAGTGTGTAGTTACATGTATTACTCAGGCAGTGTCTGTGAGTCAGTGCGTAGTTACATGTATTACTCAGGCAGTGTCGGTGAGTCAGTGTGTAGTTACATGTATTACTCAGGCAGTGTCTGTGAGTCAGTGTGTAGTTACGTGTATTACTCAGGCAGTGTCTGTGAGTCAGTGCGTAGTTACATGTATTACTCAGGCAGTGTCTGTGAGTCGGTGCATAGTTACATGTATTACTCAGGCAGTGTCTGTGAGTCAGTGTGTAGTTACGTGTATTACTCAGGCAGTGTCTGTGAGTCAGTGTGTAGTTACATGTATTACTCAGGCAGTGTCTGTGAGTCGGTGCATAGTTACATGTATTACTCAGGTAGTATCTGAGAGTCAGTGTGTAGTTACATGTATTACTCAGGCAGTGTCTGTGAGTCAGTGTGTAGTTACGTGTATTACTCAGGCAGTGTCTGTGAGTCAGTGTGTAGTTACATGTAATACTCAGGCAGTGTCAGTGTGTAGTTACATGTATTACTCAGGCAGTGTCTGTGAGTCAGTGTGTAGTTACATGTATTACTCAGGCAGTGTCTGTGAGTCAGTGTGTAGTTACACGTATTACTCAGGCAGTGTCTGTGAGTCAGTGTGTAGTTACGTGTATTACTCAGGCAGTGTCTGTGAGTCTGTGCGTAGTTACGTGTATTACTCAGGCAGTGTCTGTGAGTCAGTGTGTAGTTACGTGTATTACTCAGGCAGTGTCTGTGAGGCAGTGTGTGACATGTATTACTCAGGCAGTGTCTGTGAGTCAGTGTGTAGTTACATGTATTACTCAGGCAGTGTCTGTGAGTCAGAGTGTAGTTACGTGTATTACTCAGGCAGTGTCTGTGAGTCAGTCTGTAGTTACATGTATTACTCAGGCAGTGTCTGTGAGTCAGTGTGTAGTTACATGTATTACTCAGGCAGTGTCTGTGAGTCAGTGTGTAGTTACATGTATTACTCAGGCAGTGTCTGTGAGTCAGTGTGTAGTTACATGTATTACTCAGGCTGTGTCTGTGAGTCTGTGCGTAGTTACATGTATTACTCAGGCAGTGTCTGTGAGTCAGTGTGTAGTTACATGTATTACTCAGGCAGTATCTGTGAGTCAGTGTGTAGTTACGTGTATTACTAAGGCAGTGTCTGTGAGGCAGTGTGTGACATGTATTACTCAGGCAGTGTCTGTGAGTCAGTGTGTAGTTACATGTATTACTCAGGCAGTGTCTGAGAGTCGGTGCATAGTTACATGTATTACTCAGGCAGTGTCTGAGAGTCAGTGTGTAGTTACATGTATTACTCAGGCAGTGTCTGTGAGTCGGTGCATAGTTACATGTATTACTCAGGCAGTGTCTGTGAGTCAGTGTGTAGTTACGTGTATTACTCAGGCAGTGTCTGTGAGGCAGTGTGTGACATGTATTACTCAGGCAGTGTCTGTGAGTCAGTGTGTAGTTACGTGTATTACTCAGGCAGTGTCAGTGTGTAGTTACATGTATTACTCAGGCAGTGTCTGTGAGTCAGTGTGTAGTTACATGTATTACTCAGGCAGTGTCAGTGAGTCTGTGCGTAGTTACATGTATTACTCAGGCAGTATCTGTGAGTCAGTGTGTAGTTACGTGTATTACTCAGGCAGTGTCTGTGAGTCAGTGTGTAGTTACGTGTATTACTCAGGCAGTGTCTGTGAGTCAGTCTGTAGTTACATGTAATACTCAGGCAGTGTCAGTGTGTAGTTACATGTATTACTCAGGCAGTGTCTGTGAGTCGGTGCGTAGTTACATGTATTACTCAGGCAGTGTCTGTGAGTCAGTGCGTAGTTACATGTATTACTCAGGCAGTGTCTATGAGTCAGTATGTAGTAACATGTATTACTCAGGCAGTGTCTGTGAGTCGGTGCGTAGTTACATGTATTACTCAGGCAGTGTCTGTGAGTCGGTGCGTAGTTACATGTATTACTCAGGCAGTGTCTGTGAGTCAGTGTGTAGTTACATGTATTACTCAGGCAGTGTCTGTGAGTCGGTGTGTAGTTACGTGTATTACTCAGGCAGTGTCTGTGAATCAGTGTGTAGTTACATGTATTACTCAGGCAGTGTCTGTGAGTCTGTGTGTAGTTACATGTATTACTCAGGCAGTGTCTGTGAGTCAGTGTGTAGTTACATGTATTACTCAGGCAGTGTCTGTGAGTCTGTGCGTAGTTACATGTATTACTCAGGCAGTATCTGTGAGTCAGTGTGTAGTTACGTGTATTACTCAGGCAGTGTCTGAGGCAGTGTGTGACATGTATTACTCAGGCAGTGTCTGTGAGTCAGTGTGTAGTTACATGTATTACTCAGGCAGTGTCTGTGAGTCAGTGTGTAGTTACATGTATTACTCAGGCAGTGTCTGTGAGTCGGTGCGTAGTTACATGTATTACTCAGGCAGTGTCTGTGAGTCAGTGTGTAGTTACATGTATTACTCAGGCAGTGTCTGTGAGTCTGTACGTAGTTACATGTATTACTCAGGCAGTGTCTGTGAGTCAGTGTGTAGTTACGTGTATTACTCAGGCAGTGTCTGTGAGGCAGTGTGTGACATGTATTACTCAGGCAGTGTCTGTGAGTCAGTGTGTAGTTACATGTAATACTCAGAAACTGCCCGAGTAATACATGTAACTACACACTGACTCACACTGCCTGAGTAATACATGTAACTACACACTGACACTGCCTGAGTAATACATGTAACTACACACTGACTCACAGACACTGCCTGAGTAATACTGTACATGTAACTACGCACTGACTCACAGATACTGCCTGAGTAATACATTTAACTACACACTGACTCACAGACACTGCCTGAGTAATACATGTAACTACACACTGACTCGCAGACGCTGCCTGAGTAATACATGTAACTACGCACTGACTCACAGACACTGCCTGAGTAATACATGTAACTACGCACTGACTCACAGACACTGCCTGAGTTATACATGTAACTACGCACTGACTCACAGACACTGCCTGAGTAATACATGTAACTACACACTGACTCACAGACACTGCCTGAGTTATACATGTAACTACACACTGACTCACAGACACTGCCTGAGTAATACATGTAATTACACACTGACTCACAGACACTGCCTGAGTAATACATGTAACTATGCACCGACTCACAGACACTGCCTGAGTAATACATGTAACTACACACTGACTCACAGACACTGCCTGAGTAATACATGTAACTACACACTGACTCACAGACACTGCTTGAGTAATACATGTAACTACGCACCGACTAACAGACACTGCCTGAGTAATACTGTACATGTAACTACGCACTGACTCACAGACACTGCCTGAGTAATACATGTAACTACACACTGACTCACAGACACTGCCTGAGTAATACATGTAACTACGCACAGACTCACAGACACTGCCTGAGTAATACATGTAACTACACACTAACTCACTCAGGCAGTGTCTGTGAGTCTGTGTGTAGTTACATGTATTACTCAGGCAGTGTCTGTGAGTCAGTGTGTAGTTACATGTATTACTCAGGCAGTGTCTGTGAGTCAGTGTGTAGTTGCATGTATTACTCAGGCAGTGTCTGTGAGTCAGTGTGTAGTTACATGTAATACTCAGGCAGTGTCTGTGAGTCAGTGTGTAGTTACATGTATTACTCAGGCAGTGTCTGTGAGTCAGTGTGTGACATGTATTACTCAGGCAGTGTCTGAGTCGGTGCGTAGTTACATGTATTACTCAGGCAGTGTCTGTGAGTCAGTGCGTACTGTAGTTACATGTATTACTCAGGCAGTGTCTGAGAGTCAGTGTGTAGTTACGTGTATTACTCAGGCAGTGTCTGTGAGTCAGTGTGTAGTTACATGTAATACTCAGGCAGTGTCTGTGAGTCAGTGTGTAGTTACATGTATTACTCAGGCAGTGTCTGTGACTCAGTGTGTAGTTACATGTATTACTCAGGCAGTGTCTGTGAGTCAGTGTGTAGTTACATGTATTACTCAGGCAGTGTCTGTGAGTCAGTGTGTAGTTACATGTATTACTCAGGCAGTGTCTGTGAGTCAGTGTGTAGTTACATGTATTACTCAGGCAGTGTCTGTGAATCAGTGTGTAGTTACGTGTATTACTCAGGCAGTGTCTGTGAGTCAGTGTGTAGTTACATGTATTACTCAGGCAGTGTCTGTGAGTCAGTGTGTAGTTACGTGTATTACTCAGGCAGTGTCTGTGAGTCAGTGTGTGACATGTATTACTCAGGCAGTGTCTGAGTCAGTGTGTAGTTACATGTATTACTCAGGCAGTGTCTGTGAGTCAGTGTGTAGTTACATTTAATACTCAGGCAGTGTCAGTGCGTAGTTACAGTACATGTAATACTCAGGCAGTGTCTGTGAGTCAGTGTGTAGTTACGTGTATTACTCAGGCAGTGTCTGTGAGGCAGTGTGTGACATGTATTACTCAGGCAGTGTCTGTGAATCAGTGTGTAGTTACGTGTATTACTCAGGCAGTGTCTGTGAGTCAGTGTGTGACATGTATTACTCAGGCAGTGTCTGTGAGTCAGTGTGTGGTTACATGTATTACTCAGGCAGTGTCTGAGTCGGTGCGTAGTTTCATGTATTACTCAGGCAGTGTCTGTGAGTCAGTGCGTACTGTAGTTACATGTATTACTCAGGCAGTGTCTGTGAGTCAGTGTGTAGTTACATGTATTACTCAGGCAGTGTCTGTGAGTCAGTGCGTAGTTACATGTATTACTCAGGCAGTGTCTGTGAGTCAGTGTGTAGTTACATGTATTACTCAGGCAGTGTCTGAGAGTCAGTGTGTGACATGTATTACTCAGGCAGTGTCTGTGAGTCAGTGTGTAGTTACATGTATTACTCAGGCAGTGTCTGAGTCAGTGTGTAGTTACATGTATTACTCAGGCAGTGTCTGGGAGTCAGTGTGTAGTTACGTGTATTACTCAGGCAGTGTCTGTGAGTCAGTGTGTAGTTACGTGTATTACTCAGGCAGTGTGTAAGTCAGTGTGTAGTTACATGTATTACTCAAGCAGTGTCTGCGAGTCAGTGTGTAGTTACATGTAATACTCAGGCAGTGTCAGTGCGTAGTTACATGTATTACTCAGGCAGTGTCTGAGAGTCAGTGTGTGACATGTATTACTCAGGCAGTGTCTGAGAGTCAGTGTGTAGTTACATGTATTACTCAGGCAGTGTCTGTGAGTCAGTGCGTAGTTACATGTATTACTCAGGCAGTGTCGGTGAGTCAGTGTGTAGTTACATGTATTACTCAGGCAGTGTCTGTGAGTCAGTGTGTAGTTACGTGTATTACTCAGGCAGTGTCTGTGAGTCAGTGCGTAGTTACATGTATTACTCAGGCAGTGTCTGTGAGTCGGTGCATAGTTACATGTATTACTCAGGCAGTGTCTGTGAGTCAGTGTGTAGTTACGTGTATTACTCAGGCAGTGTCTGTGAGTCAGTGTGTAGTTACATGTATTACTCAGGCAGTGTCTGTGAGTCGGTGCATAGTTACATGTATTACTCAGGCAGTGTCTGTGAGTCAGTGTGTAGTTACGTGTATTACTCAGGCAGTGTCTGTGAGTCAGTGTGTAGTTACATGTAATACTCAGGCAGTGTCAGTGTGTAGTTACATGTATTACTCAGGCAGTGTCTGTGAGTCAGTGTGTAGTTACATGTATTACTCAGGCAGTGTCTGTGAGTCAGTGTGTAGTTACACGTATTACTCAGGCAGTGTCTGTGAGTCAGATTGTAGTTACGTGTATTACTCAGGCAGTGTCTGTGAGTCAGTGTGTAGTTACGTGTATTACTCAGGCAGTGTCTGTGAGTCTGTGCGTAGTTACGTGTATTACTCAGGCAGTGTCTGTGAGTCAGTGTGTAGTTACGTGTATTACTCAGGCAGTGTCTGTGAGGCAGTGTGTGACATGTATTACTCAGGCAGTGTCTGTGAGTCAGTGTGTAGTTACGTGTATTACTCAGGCAGTGTCTGTGAGTCAGTCTGTAGTTACATGTATTACTCAGGCAGTGTCTGTGAGTCAGTGTGTAGTTACATGTATTACTCAGGCAGTGTCTGTGAGTCAGTGTGTAGTTACATGTATTACTCAGGCAGTGTCTGTGAGTCAGTGTGTAGTTACATGTATTACTCAGGCTGTGTCTGTGAGTCTGTGCGTAGTTACATGTATTACTCAGGCAGTGTCTGTGAGTCAGTGTGTAGTTACATGTATTACTCAGGCAGTATCTGTGAGTCAGTGTGTAGTTACGTGTATTACTAAGGCAGTGTCTGTGAGGCAGTGTGTGACATGTATTACTCAGGCAGTGTCTGTGAGTCAGTGTGTAGTTACATGTATTACTCAGGCAGTGTCTGTGAGTCAGTGTGTAGTTACATGTATTACTCAGGCAGTGTCTGAGAGTCGGTGCATAGTTACATGTATTACTCAGGCAGTGTCTGTGAGTCAGTGTGTAGTTACGTGTATTACTCAGGCAGTGTCTGTGAGTCAGTGTGTAGTTACATGTATTACTCAGGCAGTGTCTGTGAGTCTGTGCGTAGTTACATGTATTACTCAGGCAGTGTCTGTGAGTCAGTGTGTAGTTACATGTATTACTCAGGCAGTGTCTGTGAGTCGGTGCATAGTTACACGTATTACTCAGGCAGTATCTGAGAGTCAGTGTGTAGTTACGTGTATTACTCAGGCAGTGTCTGTGAGTCAGTGTGTAGTTACACGTATTACTCAGGCAGTGTCTGTGAGTCAGTGTGTAGTTACGTGTATTACTCAGGCAGTGTCTGTGAGTCAGTGTGTAGTTACATGTATTACTCAGGCAGTGTCTGAGAGTCAGTGTGTAGTTACATGTATTACTCAGGCAGTGTCTGTGAGTCGGTGCATAGTTACATGTATTACTCAGGCAGTGTCTGTGAGTCAGTGTGTAGTTACGTGTATTACTCAGGCAGTGTCTGTGAGGCAGTGTGTGACATGTATTACTCAGGCAGTGTCTGTGAGTCAGTGTGTAGTTACATGTATTACTCAGGCAGTGTCTGTGAGTCAGTGTGTAGTTACGTGTATTACTCAGGCAGTGTCAGTGTGTAGTTACATGTATTACTCAGGCAGTGTCTGTGAGTCAGTGTGTAGTTACATGTATTACTCAGGCAGTGTCAGTGAGTCTGTGCGTAGTTACATGTATTACTCAGGCAGTATCTGTGAGTCAGTGTGTAGTTACGTGTATTACTCAGGCAGTGTCTGTGAGTCAGTGTGTAGTTACGTGTATTACTCAGGCAGTGTCTGTGAGTCAGTCTGTAGTTACATGTAATACTCAGGCAGTGTCAGTGTGTAGTTACATGTATTACTCAGGCAGTGTCTGTGAGTCGGTGCGTAGTTACATGTATTACTCAGGCAGTGTCTGTGAGTCAGTGCGTAGTTACATGTATTACTCAGGCAGTGTCTATGAGTCAGTATGTAGTAACATGTATTACTCAGGCAGTGTCTGTGAGTCGGTGCGTAGTTACATGTATTACTCAGGCAGTGTCTGTGAGTCGGTGCGTAGTTACATGTATTACTCAGGCAGTGTCTGTGAGTCAGTGTGTAGTTACATGTATTACTCAGGCAGTGTCTGTGAGTCGGTGTGTAGTTACGTGTATTACTCAGGCAGTGTCTGTGAGTCAGTGTGTAGTTACATGTATTACTCAGGCAGTGTCTGTGAGTCTGTGTGTAGTTACATGTATTACTCAGGCAGTGTCTGTGAGTCAGTGTGTAGTTACATGTATTACTCAGGCAGTGTCTGTGAGTCTGTGCGTAGTTACATGTATTACTCAGGCAGTATCTGTGAGTCAGTGTGTAGTTACGTGTATTACTCAGGCAGTGTCTGAGGCAGTGTGTGACATGTATTACTCAGGCAGTGTCTGTGAGTCTGTACGTAGTTACATGTATTACTCAGGCAGTGTCTGTGAGTCAGTGTGTAGTTACGTGTATTACTCAGGCAGTGTCTGTGAGTCAGTGTGTAGTTACATGTATTACTCAGGCAGTGTCTGTGAGTCAGTGTGTAGTTACATGTATTACTCAGGCAGTGTGTGAGTCAGTGTGTAGTTACGTGTATTACTCAGGCAGTGTCTGTGAGTCAGTGTGTAGTTACATGTATTACTCAGGCAGTGTCTGTGAGTCAGTGTGTAATTACATGTATTACTCAGGCAGTGTCTGTGAGTCAGTGTGTAATTACATGTATTACTCAGGCAGTGTCTGTGAGTCAGTGTGTAGTTACATGTATTACTCAGGCAGTGTCTGTGAGTCAGTGTGTAGTTACGTGTATTACTCAGGCAGTGTCTGCGAGTCAGTGTGTAGTTACATGTATTACTCAGGCAGTGTCTGTGAGTCAGTGTGTAGTTACATGTAATACTCAGGCAGTGTCTGTGAGTCAGTGTGTAGTTACTGTACATGTATTACTCAGGCAGTGTCTGTGAGTCAGTGTGTAGTTACTGTACATGTATTACTCAGGCAGTGTCTGTGAGTCAGTGTGTAGTTACATGTATTACTCAGGCAGTGTCTGAGTCAGTGTGTAGTTACATGTATTACTCAGGCAGTGTCTGTGAGTCAGTGTGTAGTTACATGTAATACTCAGGCAGTGTCTGTGAGTCAGTGTGTAGTTACTGTACATGTATTACTCAGGCAGTGTCTGTGAGTCAGTGCGTAGTTACATGTATTACTCAGGCAGTGTCTGAGTCAGTGTGTGACATGTATTACTCAGGCAGTGTCTGTGAGTCAGTGTGTAGTTACATGTATTACTCAGGCAGTGTCTGTGAGTCAGTGTGTAGTTACGTGTATTACTCAGGCAGTGTCTGAGAGTCAGTCTGTGACATGTATTACTCAGGCAGTGTCTGTGAGTCAGTGTGTAGTTACATGTATTACTCAGGCAGTGTCTGTGAGTCAGTGTGTAATTACATGTATTACTCAGGCAGTGTCTGTGAGTCAGTGTGTAGTTACTGTACATGTATTACTCAGGCAGTGTCTGTGAGTCAGTGCGTAGTTACATGTATTACTCAGGCAGTGTCTGAGTCAGTGTGTGACATGTATTACTCAGGCAGTGTCTGTGAGTCAGTGTGTAGTTACATGTATTACTCAGGCAGTGTCTGTGAGTCAGTGTGTAGTTACGTGTATTACTCAGGCAGTGTCTGAGAGTCAGTCTGTGACATGTATTACTCAGGCAGTGTCTGTGAGTCAGTGTGTAGTTACATGTATTACTCAGGCAGTGTCTGTGAGTCAGTGTGTAATTACATGTATTACTCAGGCAGTGTCTGTGAGTCAGTGTGTAATTACATGTATTACTCAGGCAGTGTCTGTGAGTCAGTGTGTAGTTACATGTAATACTCAGGCAGTGTCTGTGAGTCAGTGTGTAGTTACATGTATTACTCAGGCAGTGTCTGTGAGTCGGTGCGTAGTTACATGTATTACTCAGGCAGTGTCTGTGAGTCAGTGTGTAGTTACGTGTATTACTCAGGCAGTGTCTGTGAGTCAGTGTGTAGTTACATGTAATACTCAGGCAGTGTCTGTGAGTCAGTGTGTAGTTACATGTAATACTCAGGCAGTGTCTGTGAGTCAGTGTGTAGTTACATGTAATACTCAGGCAGTGTCTGTGAGTCAGTGTGTAGTTACTGTACATGTATTACTCAGGCAGTGTCTGTGAGTCAGTGCGTAGTTACATGTATTACTCAGGCAGTGTCTGAGTCAGTGTGTGACATGTATTACTCAGGCAGTGTCTGTGAGTCAGTGTGTAGTTACATGTATTACTCAGGCAGTGTCGGTGAGTCAGTGTGTAGTTACATGTATTACTCAGGCAGTGTCTGTGAGTCAGTGTGTAGTTACATGTATTACTCAGGCAGTGTGTGAGTCAGTGTGTAGTTACGTGTATTACTCAGGCAGTGTCTGTGAGTCAGTGTGTAGTTACATGTATTACTCAGGCAGTGTGTGAGTCAGTGTGTAGTTACGTGTATTACTCAGGCAGTGTCTGTGAGTCAGTGTGTAGTTACATGTATTACTCAGGCAGTGTCTGTGAGTCAGTGTGTAATTACATGTATTACTCAGGCAGTGTCTGTGAGTCAGTGTGTAATTACATGTATTACTCAGGCAGTGTCTGTGAGTCAGTGTGTAGTTACATGTATTACTCAGGCAGTGTCTGTGAGTCAGTGTGTAGTTACGTGTATTACTCAGGCAGTGTCTGCGAGTCAGTGTGTAGTTACATGTAATACTCAGGCAGTGTCTGTGAGTCAGTGTGTAGTTACTGTACATGTATTACTCAGGCAGTGTCTGTGAGTCAGTGTGTAGTTACTGTACATGTATTACTCAGGCAGTGTCTGTGAGTCAGTGTGTAGTTACATGTATTACTCAGGCAGTGTCTGAGTCAGTGTGTAGTTACATGTATTACTCAGGCAGTGTCTGTGAGTCAGTGTGTAGTTACATGTAATACTCAGGCAGTGTCTGTGAGTCAGTGTGTAGTTACTGTACATGTATTACTCAGGCAGTGTCTGTGAGTCAGTGCGTAGTTACATGTATTACTCAGGCAGTGTCTGAGTCAGTGTGTGACATGTATTACTCAGGCAGTGTCTGTGAGTCAGTGTGTAGTTACATGTATTACTCAGGCAGTGTCTGTGAGTCAGTGTGTAGTTACGTGTATTACTCAGGCAGTGTCTGAGAGTCAGTCTGTGACATGTATTACTCAGGCAGTGTCTGTGAGTCAGTGTGTAGTTACATGTATTACTCAGGCAGTGTCTGTGAGTCAGTGTGTAATTACATGTATTACTCAGGCAGTGTCTGTGAGTCAGTGTGTAATTACATGTATTACTCAGGCAGTGTCTGTGAGTCAGTGTGTAGTTACATGTAATACTCAGGCAGTGTCTGTGAGTCAGTGTGTAGTTACATGTATTACTCAGGCAGTGTCTGTGAGTCGGTGCATAGTTACATGTATTACTCAGGCAGTGTCTGTGAGTCAGTGTGTAGTTACGTGTATTACTCAGGCAGTGTCTGTGAGTCAGTGTGTAGTTACATGTAATACTCAGGCAGTGTCTGTGAGTCAGTGTGTAGTTACATGTAATACTCAGGCAGTGTCTGTGAGTCAGTGTGTAGTTACTGTACATGTATTACTCAGGCAGTGTCTGTGAGTCAGTGCGTAGTTACATGTATTACTCAGGCAGTGTCTGAGTCAGTGTGTGACATGTATTACTCAGGCAGTGTCTGTGAGTCAGTGTGTAGTTACATGTATTACTCAGGCAGTGTCGGTGAGTCAGTGTGTAGTTACATGTATTACTCAGGCAGTGTCTGTGAGTCAGTGTGTAGTTACATGTATTACTCAGGCAGTGTCTGTGAGTCAGTGTGTAATTACATGTATTACTCAGGCAGTGTCTGTGAGTCAGTGTGTAATTACATGTATTACTCAGGCAGTGTCTGTGAGTCAGTGTGTAGTTACATGTATTACTCAGGCAGTGTCTGTGAGTCAGTGTGTAGTTACATGTATTACTCAGGCAGTGTGTGAGTCAGTGTGTAGTTACGTGTATTACTCAGGCAGTGTCTGCGAGTCAGTGTGTAGTTACGTGTATTACTCAGGCAGTGTCTGTGAGTCACATGTAACTACACACTGACTCACAGACACTGCCTGAGTAATACATGTAACTACACACTGACTCACAGACACTGCCTGAGTAATACATGTAACTACACACTGACTCACAGACACTGCCTGAGTAATACACGTAACTACACACTGACTCACAGACACTGCCTGAGTAATACACGTACTGTAACTACACACTGACTCACAGACACTGCCTGAGTAATACATGTAACTACACACTGACTCACAGACACTGCCTGAGTAATACATGTAACTACACACTGACTCACAGACACTGCCTGAGTAATACATGTACTGTAACTACACACTGACTCACAGACACTGCCTGAGTAATACATGTCACACACTGACTCTCAGACACTGCCTGAGTAATACATGTAACTACGCACCGACTCACAGACACTGCCTGAGTAATACACGCAACTACACACTGACTCACAGACACTGCCTGAGTAATACATGTAACTACACACTGACTTACAGACACTGCCTGAGTAATACATGTAACTACACACTGACTCACAGACACTGCCTGAGTAATACATGTACTGTAACTACACACTGACTCACAGACACTGCCTGAGTAATACATGTAACTACGCACTGACTCACAGACACTGCCTGAGTAATACATGTAACTACACACTGACACTGCCTGAGTATTACATGTAACTACACATTGACTCACAGACACTGCCTGAGTAATACACGTAACTACACACTGACTCACAGACACTGCCTGAGTAATACATGTAACTACGCACCGACTCACAGACACTGCCTGAGTAATACATGTAACTACACACTGACACTGCCTGAGTATTACATGTAACTACACACTGACTCACAGACACTGCCTGAGTAATACACGTAACTACACACTGACTCACAGACACTGCCTGAGTAATACATGTAACTACGCACCGACTCACAGACACTGCCTGAGTAATACACGTAACTACACACTGACTCACAGACACTGCCTGAGTAATACACGTAACTACACACTGACTCACAGACACTGCCTGAGTAATACATGTAACTACACACTGACTCACAGACACTGCCTGAGTAATACATGTAACTACACACTGACTCACACACTGCCTGAGTAATACATGTACTGTAACTACACACCGACTCACAGACACTGCCTGAGTAATACATGTAACTACACACTGACACTGCCTGAGTAATACACGTAACTACACACTGACTCACAGACACTGCCTGAGTAATACACGTAACTACACACTGACTCACAGACACTGCCTGAGTAATACACGTAACTACACACTGACTCACAGACACTGCCTTATAAATACAGTACATGTAACTACACACTGACTCACGGACACTGCCTGAGTAAGACATGTAACTACACACTGACTCACAGACACTGCCCGAGTAATACATGTAATTACACAGACTCACAGAAACTGCCCGAGTAATACATGTAACTACGCACCGACTCACAGACACTGCCTGAGTAATACATGTAACTACACACTGACTCACAGACACTGCCTGAGTATTGAATGTAACTACCCACTGACTCACAGACACTGCCTGAGTAATACATGTAACTACGCACTGACTCACAGACACTGCCTGAGTAATACATGTAACTACACACTGACTCACAGACACTGCCTGAGAAATACATGTAACTACACACTGACTCAGACACTGCCTGAGTAATACATGTAACTACACGCTGACTCACAGACACTGCCTGAGTAATACATGTAACTACACACTGACTCACAGACACTGCCTGAGTAATACACGTAACTACACACTGAATCACAGACACTGCCTGAGTATTACATGTAACTACACACTGACTCACAGACACTGCCTGAGTAATACATGTAACTACACACTGACTCACAGACACTGCCTGAGTAATACATGTAACTACGCACCGACTCACAGACACTGGCTGAGTAATACATGTAACTACACACTGACTCACAGACACAGCCTGAGTAATACACGAAACTACACACTGACTCACAGACACTGCCTGAGTAATACATGTAACTACGCACCGACTCACAGACACTGCCTGAGTAATACACGCAACTACACACTGACTCACAGACACTGCCTGAGTAATACATGTAACTACACACTGACTTACAGTCACTGCCTGAGTAATACATGTAACTACACACTGACTCACAGACACTGCCTGAGTAATACATGTACTGTAACTACACACTGACTCACAGACACTGCCTGAGTAATACATGTAACTACACACTGACTCACAGACACTGCCTGAGTGATACATGTAACTACGCACTGACTCACAGACACTGCCTGAGTAATACATGTAACTACACACTGACACTGCCTGAGTATTACATGTAACTACACACTGACTCACAGACACTGCCTGAGTAATACACGTAACTACACACTGACTCACAGACACTGCCTGAGTAATACATGTAACTACGCACCGACTCACAGACACTGCCTGAGTAATACATGTAACTACACACTGACACTGCCTGAGTATTACATGTAACTACACACTGACTCACAGACACTGCCTGAGTAATACACGTAACTACACACTGACTCACAGACACTGCCTGAGTAATACATGTAACTACGCACCGACTCACAGACACTGCCTGAGTAATACACGTAACTACACACTGACTCACAGACACTGCCTGAGTAATACACGTAACTACACACTGACTCACAGACACTGCCTGAGTAATACATGTAACTACACACTGACTCACACACTGCCTGAGTAATACATGTACTGTAACTACACACCGACTCACAGACACTGCCTGAGTAATACATGTAACTACACACTGACACTGCCTGAGTAATACACGTAACTACACACTGACTCACAGACACTGCCTGAGTAATACACGTAACTACACACTGACTCACAGACACTGCCTGAGTAATACACGTAACTACACACTGACTCACAGACACTGCTTTTTAAATACAGTACATGTAACTACACACTGACTCACGGACACTGCCTGAGTAAGACATGTAACTACACACTGACTCACAGACACTGCCTGAGTAATACATGTAACTACACACTGACTCACAGACACTGCCCGAGTAATACATGTAATTACACAGACTCACAGAAACTGCCCGAGTAATACATGTAACTACGCACCGACTCACAGACACTGCCTGAGTAATACATGTAACTACACGCTGACTCACAGACACTGCCTGAGTAATACATGTAACTACACACTGACTCACAGACACTGCCTGAGTAATACACGTAACTACACACTGAATCACAGACACTGCCTGAGTATTACATGTAACTACACACTGACTCACAGACACTGCCTGAGTAATACACGTAACTACACACTGACTCACAGACACTGCCTGAGTAATACATGTAACTATGCACCGACTCACAGACACTGCCTGAGTAATACATGTAACTACACACTGACTCACAGACACTGCCTGAGTGAGTCAGTGTGTAGTTACATGTATTACTCAGGCAGTGTCTGTGAGTCAGTGTGTGACATGTATTACTCAGGCAGTGTCTGTGAGTCAGTGTGTAGTAACACATATTACTCAGGCAGTGTTGGTGAGTCAGTGTGTAGTTACATGTATTACTCAGGCAGTGTCTGTGAGTCAGTGTGTAGTTACATGTATTACTCAGGCAGTGTCTGAGAGTCAGTGTGTGACATGTATTACTCAGGCAGTGTCTGTGAGTCAGTGTGTAGTAACACGTATTACTCAGGCAGTGTCTGTGAGTCAGTGTGTAGGTACATGTAATACTCAGGCAGTGTCTGTGAGTCAGTGTGTAGTTACGTGTATTACTCAGGCAGTGTCTGTGAGTCAGTGTGTGACATGTATTACTCAGGCAGTGTCTGTGAGTCAGTGTGTAGTTACATGTATTACTCAGGCAGTGTCGGTGAGTCAGTGTGTAGTTACATGTATTACTCAGGCAGTGTCTGTGAGTCAGTGTGTAGTTACGTGTATTACTCAGGCAGTGTCTGTGAGTCAGTGTGTAGTTACATGTATTACTCAGGCAGTGTCTGTGAGTCAGTGTTTAGTTTAATGTATTACTCAGGCAGTGTCTGTGAGTCAGTGTGTAGTTACATGTATTACTCAGGCAGTGTCTGTGAGTCAGTGTGTAGTTACATGTATTACTCAGGCAGTGTCTGTGAGTCAGTGTGTAGTTACATGTATTACTCAGGCAGTGTCTGTGAGTCAGTGTGTAGTTACATGTATTACTCAGGCAGTGTCTGTGAGTCAGTGTGTAGTTACATGTAATACTCAGGCAGTGTCTGAGTCAGTGTGTAGTTACATGTATTACTCAGGCAGTGTCTGTGAGTCAGTGTGTAGTTACTGTACATGTATTACTCAGGCAGTGTCTGTGAGTCAGTGTGTAGTTACATGTATTACTCAGGCAGTGTCTGTGAGTCAGTGTGTAGTTACATGTATTACTCAGGCAGTGTCTGTGAGTCAGTGCGTAGTTACATGTATTACTCAGGCAGTGTCTGAGAGTCAGTGTGTGACATGTATTACTCAGGCAGTTTCTGTGAGTCAGTGTGTAGTTACGTGTATTACTCGGGCAGTGTCTGTGAGTCGGTGCGTAGTTACATGTATTACTCAGGCAGTGTCTGTGAGTCAGTGTGTAGTTACGTGTATTACTCAGGCAGTGTCTGAGTCAGTGTGTGACATGTATTACTCAGGCAGTGTCTGTGAGTCAGTGTGTAGTTACATGTATTACTCAGGCAGTGTCTGTGAGTCAGTGTGTAGTTACGTGTATTACTCAGGCAGTGTCTGAGAGTCAGTCTGTGACATGTATTACTCAGGCAGTGTCTGTGAGTCAGTGTGTAGTTACATGTATTACTCAGGCAGTGTCGGTGAGTCAGTGTGTAGTTACATGTATTACTCAGGCAGTGTCTGTGAGTCAGTGTGTAGTTACATGTATTACTCAGGCAGTGTCTGTGAGTCAGTGTGTAGTTACGTGTATTACTCAGGCAGTGTCTGTGAGTCAGTGTGTAATTACATGTATTACTCAGGCAGTGTCTGTGAGTCAGTGTGTAGTTACATGTATTACTCAGGCAGTGTGTGAATCAGTGTGTAGTTACGTGTATTACTCAGGCAGTGTCTGCGAGTCAGTGTGTAGTTACGTGTATTACTCAGGCAGTGTCTGTGAGTCAGTGTGTAGTTACATGTATTACTCAGGCAGTGTGTGAGTCAGTGTGTAGTTACGTGTATTACTCAGGCAGTGTCTGCGAGTCAGTGTGTAGTTACGTGTATTACTCAGGCAGTGTCTGTGAGTCACATGTAACTACACACTGACTCAGACACTGCCTGAGTATTACATGTAACTACACACTGACTCACAGACACTGCCTGAGTAATACATGTAACTACACACTGACTCACAGACACTGCCTGAGTAATACACGTAACTACACACTGACTCACAGACACTGCCTGAGTAATACATGTAACTACACACTGACTCACAGACACTGCCTGAGTAATACATGTACAGTAACTACACACTGACTCACAGACACTGCCTGAGTAATACATGTAACTACACACTGACTCACAGACACTGCCTGAGTAATACACGTAACTACACACTGACTCACAGACACTGCCTGAGTAATACACGTAACTACACACTGACTCACAGACACTGCCTGAGTTATACATGTAACTACACACTGACTCACAGACACTGCCTGAGTAATACATGTAACTACACACTGACTCACAGACACTGCCTGAGTAATACATGTACAGTAACTACACACTGACTCACAGACACTGCCTGAGTAATACATGTAACTACACACTGACTCACAGACACTGCCTGAGTAATACACGTAACTACACACTGACTCACAGACACTGCCTGAGTAATACACGTAACTACACACTGACTCACAGACACTGCCTGAGTAATACATGTAACTACACACTGACTCACAGACACTGCCTGAGTAATACATGTAACTACACACTGACTCACAGACACTGCCTGAGTAATACATGTTACACACTGACTCTCAGACACTGCCTGAGTAATACACGTAACTACACACTGACTCACAGACACTGCCTGAGTAATACATGTAACTACGCACCGACTCACAGACACTGCCTGAGTAATACACGCAACTACACACTGACTCACAGACACTGCCTGAGTAATACATGTAACTACACACTGACTTACAGACACTGCCTGAGTAATACATGTAACTACACACTGACTCACAGACACTGCCTGAGTAATACATGTACTGTAACTACACACTGACTCACAGACACAGCCTGAGTAATACATGTAACTACACACTGACTCAGACACTGCCTGAGTAATACATGTAACTACGCACTGACTCACAGACACTGCCTGAGTAATACATGTAACTACACACTGACACTGCCTGAGTATTACATGTAACTACACACTGACTCACAGACACTGCCTGAGTAATACATGTAACTACGCACCGACTCACAGACACTGCCTGAGTAATACACGTAACTACACACTGACTCACAGACACTGCCTGAGTAATACACGTAACTACACACTGACTCACAGACACTGCCTGAGTAATACACGTAACTACACACTGACTCACAGACACTGCCTGAGTAATACATGTAACTACACGCTGACTCACAGACACTGTCTGAGTAATACATGTAACTACACACTGACTCACAGACACTGCCTGAGTAATACATGTAACTATGCACCGACTCACAGACACTGCCTGAGTAATACATGTAACTACACACTGACTCACAGACACTGCCTGAGTAATACATGTAACTACACACTGACACTGCCTGAGTAATACACGTAACTACACACTGACTCACAGACACTGCCTGAGTAATACACGTAACTACACACTGACTCACAGACACTGCCTGAGTAATACACGTAACTACACACTGACTCACAGACACTGCCTTATAAATGCAGTACATGTAACTACACACTGACTCACGGACACTGCCTGAGTAATACATGTAACTACACACTGACTCACAGACACTGCCTGAGTAATACATGTAACTACACACTGACTCACAGACACTGCCCGAGTAATACATGTAATTACACAGACTCACAGAAACTGCCCGAGTAATACATGTAACTACGCACCGACTCACAGACACTGCCTGAGTAATACATGTAACTACACACTGACTCACAGACACTGCCTGAGTATTGAATGTAACTACCCACTGACTCACAGACACTGCCTGAGTAATACATGTAACTACGCACTGACTCACAGACACTGCCTGAGTAATACATGTAACTACACACTGACTCACAGACACTGCCTGAGAAATACATGTAACTACACACTGACTCAGACACTGCCTGAGTAATACATGTAACTACACGCTGACTCACAGACACTGCCTGAGTAATACATGTAACTACACACTGACTCACAGACACTGCCTGAGTAATACATGTAACTACACACTGACTCAGACACTGCCTGAGTAATACATGTAACTACACGCTGACTCACAGACACTGTCTGAGTAATACATGTAACTACACACTGACTCACAGACACTGCCTGAGTAATACATGTAACTATGCACCGACTCACAGACACTGCCTGAGTAATACATGTAACTACACACTGACTCACAGACACTGCCTGAGTGAGTCAGTTTGTAGTTACATGTATTACTCAGGCAGTGTCTGTGAGTCAGTGTGTAGTTACGTGTATTACTCAGGCAGTGTCTGTGAGTCAGTGTGTAGTTACATTCAATACTCAGGCAGTGTCTGTGAGTCGGTGCGTAGTTACATGTATTACTCAGGCAGTGTCTGTGAGTCAGTGTGTAGTTGCGTGTATTACTCAGTCTGTGTCTGTGAGTCAGTGTGTAGTTACATGTATTACTCAGGCAGTGTCTGTGAGTCAGTGTGTAGTTACGTGTATTACTCAGGCAGTGTCTGTGAGTCAGTGTGTGACATGTATTACTCAGGCAGTGTCTGTGAGTCAGTGTGTAGTTACATGTAATACTCAGGCAGTGTCTGTGAGTCAGTGTGTAGTTACATGTATTACTCAGGCAGTGTGAGTCAGTGTGTAGTTACATGTATTACTCAGGCAGTGTCTGAGCCAGTGTGTAGTTACAGTACATGTATTACACAGGCAGTGTCGGTGAGTCAGTGTGTAGTTACATGTAATACTCAGGCAGTGTCTGTGAGTCAGTGTGTAGTTACATGTATTACTCAGGCAGTGTGAGTCAGTGTGTAGTTACATGTATTACTCAGGCAGTGTCTGAGCCAGTGTGTAGTTACAGTACATGTATTACACAGGCAGTGTCGGTGAGTCAGTGTGTAGTTACATGTAATACTCAGGCAGTGTCTGTGAGTCAGTGTGTAGTTACATGTAATACTCAGGCAGTGTCTGTGAGTCAGTGTGTAGTTACATGTAATACTCAGGCAGTGTCTGTGAGTCAGTGTGTAGTTACATGTATTACTCAGGCAGTGTCTGTGAGTCAGTGTGTGACATGTATTACTCAGGCTGTGTCTGAGTCAGTGTGTAGTTACATGTATTACTCAGGCAGTGTCTGTGAGTCAGTGTGTAGTTACATGTAATACTCAGGCAGTGTCTGTGAGTCAGTGTGTAATTACATGTATTACTCAGGCAGTGTCTGTGAGTCAGTGTGTAGTTACATGTATTACTCAGGCAGTGTGTGAGTCAGTGTGTAGTTACGTGTATTACTCAGGCAGTGTCTGCGAGTCAGTGTGTAGTTACGTGTATTACTCAGGCAGTGTCTGTGAGTCACATGTAACTACACACTGACTCACAGACACTGCATGAGTAATACATGTAACTACACACTGACTCAGACACTGCCTGAGTATTACATGTAACTACACACTGACTCACAGACACTGCCTGAGTAATACATGTAACTACACACTGACTCACAGACACTGCCTGAGTATTACATGTAACTACACACTGACTCACAGACACTGCCTGAGTAATACACGTAACTACACACTGACTCACAGACACTGCCTGAGTAATACACGTAACTACACACTGACTCACAGACACTGCCTGAGTAATACATGTAACTACACACTGACTCACAGACACTGCCTGAGTAATACATGCAACTACACACTGACTCACAGACACTGCCTGAGTAATACATGTACTGTAACTACACACTGACTCACAGACACTGCCTGAGTAATACATGTAACTACACACTGACTCACAGACACTGCCTGAGTATTGAATGTAACTACCCACTGACTCACAGACACTGCCTGAGTAATACATGTAACTACACACTGACTCACAGACACTGCCTGAGTAATACACGTAACTACACACTGACTCACAGACACTGCCTGAGTAATACACGTAACTACACACTGACTCACAGACACTGCCTGAGTAATACACGCAACTACACACTGACTCACAGACACTGCCTGAGTAATACATGTAACTACGCACCGACTCACAGACACTGCCTGAGTATTTCATGTAACTACACACTGACTCACAGACACTGCCTGAGTAATACACGTAACTACACACTGACTCACAGACACTGCCTGAGTAATACATGTAACTACACACAGACTCACAGACACTGCCTGAGTGAGTCAGTGTGTAGTTACATGTATTTCTCAGGCAGTGTCTGTGAGTCAGTGTGTAGTTACATGTATTACTCAGGCAGTGTCTGTGAGTCAGTGTGTAGTTACATGTATTACTCAGGCAGTGTCTGTGAGTCAGTATGTAGTTACGTGTATTACTCAGGCAGTGTCTGAGAGTCTGTGCGTAGTTACATGTATTACTCAGGCAGTGTCTGTGAGTCAGTGTGTGACATGTATTACTCAGGCAGTGTCTGTGACTCAGTGTGTAGTTACATGTATTACTCAGGCAGTGTCTGTGAGTCAGTGTGTAGTTACATGTATTACTCAGGCAGTGTCTGTGAGTCAGTGTGTAGTTACATGTATTACTCAGGCAGTGTCTGTGAGTCAGTGTGTAGTTACATGTATTACTCAGGCAGTGTCTGAGTCAGTGTGTAGTTACATGTATTACTCAGGCAGTGTCTGTGAGTCAGTGTGTAGTTACGTGTATTACTCAGGCAGTGTCTGTGAGTCAGTGTGTGACATGTATTACTCAGGCAGTGTCTGTGAGTCAGTGTGTAGTTACATGTAATACTCAGGCAGTGTCTGTGAGTCAGTGTGTAGTTACGTGTATTACTCAGGCAGTGTCTGTGAGTTAGTGCGTACTGTAGTTACATGTATTACTCAGGCAGTGTCAGAGTCAGTGTGTAGTTACGTGTATTACTCAGGCAGTGTCTGTGAGTCAGTGTGTGACATGTATTACTCAGGCAGTGTCTGTGAGTCAGTGTGTAGTTACATGTATTACTCAGGCAGTGTCTGAGTCGGTGCATAGTTACATGTATTACTCAGGCAGTGTCTGTGAGTCAGTGTGTAGTTACATGTAATTCTCAGGCAGTGTCAGTGTGTAGTTACGTGTATTACTCAGGCAGTGTCTGTGAGTCAGTGTGTAGTTACATGTATTACTCAGGCAGTGTATGTGAGTCAGTGTGTAGTTACGTGTATTACTCAGGCAGTGTCTGTGAGGCAGTGTGTAGTTACGTGTATTACTCAGGCAGTGTCTGTGAGGCAGTGTGTGACATGTATTACTCAGGCAGTGTCTGTGAGTCGGTGCATAGTTACATGTATTACTCAGGCAGTGTCTGTGAGTCAGTGTGTAGTTACACGTATTACTCAGGCAGTGTCTGTAAGTCAGTGTGTAGTTACGTGTATTACTCAGACAGTGTCTGTGAGTCAGTGTGTAGTTACATGTATTACTCAGGCAGTGTCTGTGAGTCTGTGCGTAGTTACATGTATTACTCAGGCAGTGTCTGTGAGTCAGTGTGTAGTTACATGTAATACTCAGGCAGTGTCTGTGAGTCAGTGTGTAGTTACGTGTATTACTCAGGCAGTGTCTGTGAGTCAATGTGTGACATGTACTGTATTACTCAGGCAGTGTCTGTGAGTCAGTGTGTAGTTACATGTATTACTCAGGCAGTGTCTATGAGTCGGTGCGTAGTTACATGTATTACTCAGGCAGTGTCTGTGAGTCGGTGTGTAGTTACGTGTATTACTCAGGCAGTGTCTGTGAGTCAGTGTGTAATTACATGTATTACTCAGGCAGTGTCTGTGAGTCAGTGTGTAGTTACATGTAATACTCAGGCAGTGTCAGTGTGTAGTTACGTGTATTACTCAGGCAGTGTCTGTGAGTCAGTGTGTAGTTACATGTAATACTCAGGCAGTGTCAGTGTGTAGTTACATGTATTACTCAGGCAGTGTCTGTGAGTCAGTGTGTAGTTACGTGTATTACTCAGGCAGTGTCTGTGAGTCAGTGTGTAGTTACATGTATTACTCAGGCAGTGTCTGTGAGTCAGTGTGTAGTTACATGTATTACTCAGGCAGTGTCTGTGAGTCAGTGTGTAGTTACGTGTATTACTCAGGCAGTGTCTGTGAGGCAGTGTGTGACATGTATTACTCAGGCAGTGTCTGTGAGTCAGTGTGTAGTTACATGTAATACTCAGGCAGTGTCAGTGCATAGTTATATGTATTACTCAGGCAGTGTCTGTGAGTCAGTGTGTAGTTACGTGTATTACTCAGGCAGTGTCTGTGAGTCAGTGTGTAGTTACATGTAATACTCAGGCAGTGTCAGTGTGTAGTTACGTGTATTACTCAGGCAGTGTCTGTGAGTCAGTGTGTAGTTACATGTATTACTCAGGCAGTGTCTGTGAGTCAGTGTGTAGTTACATGTAATACTCAGGCAGTGTCTGTGAGTCAATGTGTAGTTACATGTATTACTCAGGCAGTGTCTATGAGTCGGTGTGTAGTTACGTGTATTACTCAGGCAGTGTCTGTGAGTCAGTGTGTAGTTACATGTAATACTCAGGCAGTGTCTGTGAGTCAGTGTGTAGTTACATGTAATACTCAGGCAGTGTCGGTGAGTCAGTGTGTAGTTACGTGTATTACTCAGGCAGTGTCTGTGAGTCAGTGTGTGACATGTACTGTATTACTCAGGCAGTGTCTGTGAGTCAGTGTGTAGTTACATGTATTACTCAGGCAGTGTCTATGAGTCGGTGTGTAGTTACGTGTATTACTCAGGCAGTGTCTATGAGTCAGTGTGTAGTTACGTGTATTACTCAGGCAGTGTCTGTGAGTCAGTGTGTAGTTACATGTAATACTCAGGCAGTGTCAGTGTGTAGTTACATGTATTACTCAGGCATTGTCTGACAGTCAGTGTGTAGTTACATGTATTACTCAGGCAGTGTCGGTGAGTCAGTGTGTAGTTACGTGTATTACTCAGGCAGTGTCTGTGAGTCAGTGTGTAGTTACATGTATTACTCAGGCAGTGTCTGTGAGTCAGTGTGTAGTTACATGTATTACTCAGGCAGTATGAGTCAGTGTGTAGTTACGTGTATTACTCAGGCAGTGTCTGTGAGTCAGTGTGTAATTACATGTATTACTCAGGCAGTGTCTGTGAGTCAGTGTGTAGTTACATGTAATACTCAGGCAGTGTCTGTGAGTCAGTGTGTAGTTACATGTAATACTCAGGCAGTGTCTGTGAGTCAGTGTGTAGTTACATGTATTACTCAAGCAGTGTCTGCGAGTCAGTGTGTAGTTTTCGTGTATTACTCAGGCAGTGTCTGTGAGTCAGTGTGTAGTTACATGTAATACTCAGGCAGTGTCTGTGAGTCAGTGTGTAATTACATGTATTACTCAGGCAGTGTCTGTGAGTCACATGTAACTACACACTGACTCACAGAAACTGCCCGAGTAATACATGTAACTACACACCGACTCACAGACAATGCCTGAGTAATACAAGTAACTACACACTGACTCACAGACACTGCCTGAGTAATACACGCAACTACACACTGACTCACAGACACTGCCTGAGTAATACACGTAACTACGCACTGACTCACAGACACTGCCTGAGTAATACATGTAACTACACACTGACTCACAGACACTGCCTGAGTAATACATGTAACTACACACTGACACTGCCTGAGTATTACATTTAACTACACACTGACTCACAGACACTGCCTGAGTAATACATGTAACTACACACTGACTCACAGACACTGCCTGAGTAATACAGTACATGTAATTACGCACTGACTCACAGACACTGCCTGAGTAATACACGTAACTACACACTGACTCACAGACACTGCCTGAGTAATACATGTAACTACACACTGACTCACAGACACTGCCTGAGTAATACATGTAACTACACACTGACTCACAGACACTGCCTGAGTAATACATGTAACTACACACTGACTCACAGACACTGCCTGAGTAATACATGTAACTACACACTGACTCACAGACACTGCCTGAGTATTACATGTAACTACACACTGACTCACTGCCTGAGTAATACATGTAACTACACACTGACTCACAGACACTGCCTGAGTAATACATGTAACTACGCACTGACTCACAGACACTGCCTGAGTAATACATGTAACTACACACTGACTCACAGACACTGCCTGAGTAATACATGTAACTACGCACCGACTCACAGACACTGCCTGAGTAATACACGTAACTACACACTGACTCACAGACACTGCCTGAGTAATACATGTAACTACACACTGACTCACAGACACTGCCTGAGTAATACACGTAACTACACACTGACTCACAGACACTGCCTGAGTAATACATGTAACTACACACTGACTCACAGACACTGCCTGAGTAATACATGTAACTACACACTGACTCGCAGACACTGCCTGAGTAATACACGTAACTACACACTGACTCACAGACACTGCCTGAGTAATACATGTAACTACACACTGGCTCACAGACACTGCCTGAGTAATACACGTAACTACACACTGACTCACAGACACTGCCTGAGTAATACATGTAACTACGCACTGACTCACAGACACTGCCTGAGTAATACATGTAACTACACACTGGCTCACAGACACTGCCTGAGTAATACATGTAACTACACACTGACTCACAGACACTGCCTGAGTAATACATGTAACTACACACTGACTCACAGACACTGCCTGAGTAATACATGTACTGTAACTACACACTGACTCACAGACACTGCCTGAGTAATACATGCAACTACACACTGACTCACAGACACTGCCTGAGTATTGAATGTAACTTCCCACTGACTCACAGACACTGTCTGAGTAATACAGTACATGTAACTACGCACTGACTCACAGACTCACAGACACTGCCTGAGTAATACATGTAACTACACACTGACTCACAGACACTGCCTGAGTAATACATGTAACTACACACTGACTCACAGACACTGCCTGAGTAATACATGTAACTACACACTGACTCGCAGACACTGCCTGAGTAATACACGTAACTACACACTGACTCACAGACACTGCCTGAGTAATACATGTAACTACACACTGGCTCACAGACACTGCCTGAGTAATACACGTAACTACACACTGACTCACAGACACTGCCTGAGTAATACATGTACTGTAACTACACACTGACTCACAGACACTGCCTGAGTAATACATGTACTGTAACTACAGTACACACTGACTCACAGACACTGCCTGAGTAATACATGTACTGTAACTACACACTGACTCACAGACACTGCCTGAGTAATACATGTAACTACACACTGACTCACAGACACTGCCTGAGTAATACATGTAACTACACACTGACTCACAGACACTGCCTGAGTAATACATGTAACTACACACTGACTCACAGACACTGCCTGAGTAATACATGTAACTACACACTGACTCGCAGACACTGCCTGAGTAATACACGTAACTACGCACTGACTCACAGACACTGCCTGATTGGTTACATGTAAATAAGGGGCGGAGCCACAATGATAGCAGGCTGAAATGACAGTTGGTGAGGAGATTGTCACGGCGGCCATTTTGTGTCAATCTTTTCCCAGGCAGATTAATTTGTACATACGATAAACCGTGGTGGTGATATTTTTGTGCATATCAATTAATTTTTACACAAAAATATCACCACCACGGTTTATCATAAAACAAATTCACGCAACACATTTCTGCGTGCTGACAGCTGCCATCCCAAATCTCTCATCAGAGAAATTCCTAAAGGCCAACCGATTTAGATTGAAAAGAATATGTACCAACAATGATGATTTTCTTATTCAATCCCATGACCTGATGGAGCGTTTTGAAGCCAGGGGATACGCAAAGAAAGACCTTGATAGAACATTTAATGAAGAACAGAAGATGGATAGAACTGTTCTCCTGGACAGAACTAAACAGAGACAAGACATACATTTTCAGTCACCATTCTTTATTGTTCAACACAAAAATCAAGCTGTTCATATTGAGAACACAGTTAAGAAACATTGGGGAGTGCTAGCAGCGGACCTAGTCCTACATTCAATTTATGAAGAAGGGCCTAGATTTGTCTTCAGAAAGGCAAAAACTATTGGCAACTATGTTTCCACAAGTATGTTTTTTACAGAAAAAAACCCTTTAAAAAAATCTACCAAAAGGCAGTCATGCTTTTTCTAAATGCAAAAAAATGCAAATTTATGGAGCGTACTTCTGAATTTTCTTCAAATAAAACTGGTAGAAAATTTCATATAAATTCCTTTATTAATTGTGACACCAGCTTCGTGGTGTATTTGTTAAGATGTGGTTGTGGTAAACAATACATAGGAAGAACTATCAGATGTTTAAAAGTTCGGATACTTGAACATTTACGTTTAATCACTAAAAAAGATATCAACCATCCAGTGTCTCAACATTTCACTAATTGTACTTTGGGCAATGTGAATAATTTATCATTTTTGGGTATAGAACATGTACCGTGTCCAATTAGAGGAGGTAATGGACTAATATCCTTAATAAAAGAGAATTATATTGGATTTTCACCTTGCAGACTCGTATCCCACACGGTTTATATTCCGATTGGGATATAGGGCCCCTCCTTTCTGATACACTAGCTGAGAGACCCGGCGTTGCCCGGGAGACAACTTTAAGGAATAATTTGATTAGGGAGAAGAAAGCTGTGAAAAGTGGCACCCGGCCACAAATGAACTTCAGCTGCGCAAAGGGCTACACTACCTGCAATCCCTACAAACATTTAACAACAGCTACAATGATCTATGACATTTGTGTATTGAAGTACAGGCGCCGTTGTGGAGGTGAGGAGCGGGTGGGGGGGGTTAATGGTGTCTCATGAGCACCATGCGGTCGCCGTTGTGGAGGGGAGGAGCGGGTGGGGGGGGGTTAATGGTGTCGTGGAGGTGAGGAGCGGGTGGGGGGGGTTAATGGTGTCTCATGAGCACCATGCGGTCGCCGTTGTGGAGGTGAGGAGCGGGTGGGGGGGGGGTTAATGGTGTCGTTGTGGAGGTGAGGAGCGGGTGGGGGGGGGGTTAATGGTGTCTCATGAGCACCATGCGGTCGCCGTTGTGGGGGGTGGGATGCTGTTTGGGTGGGGGGGTTAATGGTGGTGGGGGTGGGGGGTGTTAATGGTGGTGGTGGGGGGTGGTGTTTAATGGTTTTGTTAAATATTTATGGAGGAAAGAGTCTGTACCTGATTGGTAGCAGGTGTTCAGGGTTGTCTCTGTTGAGAGTTGTGAAGCTGGTCCCAAAAAAGGTGCAAATGTCTCAGAGCAGTGAGGGTTAGGTGCTGCAATTCCCAAAGCTCAGTGAGGGGTAGGAGAGTGTGTCAGTGGTGTAGCTCAGTGAGGGGTGTCACAGTGTGGCAGTGTTGTTGGCCGCCGCCAATGACAGGTGTGCGGGGGCGGGCATGGTGCGGGGGGCGGGCATGGGCGACCAATGACAGGTGTGCGGGGGCGGGCATGGTGCGGGGGCGGGCATGGCCTGAGGCGGAGTGACAGGCCAAAGGTGCAATGCCATTGTCCCTAGGGACACCGAACATCCAGGCAGCATTCAGGCATGCATGCAGGCAGGCATACAGTGCTTTCAATAATATATTATAAGACTAGCTGAGAGACCCGGCGTTGCCCGGGATGTAATTTTGGGGGGGGCGTACGACAGGGTTAGGCTTCCCCCCCCCTTGACAGCTAGGTGGGTGACTGAGTTGACTGAGTGTGTGGGTGACTGGGTGGGTGGGTGACTTTGGGTCGGTTTGACTTTGGGTCGGTGGGTGGGTGACTTTGGGTCGGTGGGTGGGAGACTGACTGGGTCGGTGGGTGGGAGACTGACTGGGTGGGTGGGTGGGTGGGTGACTGACTGACTGGGTGAGTGGGTGACTGACTGGGTGGGTGAGTGGGTGACTGACTGGGTGGGTGAGTGGGTGACTGACTGGGTGGGTGAGTGGGTGACTGACTGACTGGGTGAGTGGGTGACTGACTGACTTAGTGAGTGGGTGACTGACTGACTGACTGACTGACTTAGTGAGTGGGTGACTGACTGACTGACTGACTGACTTAGTGAGTGGGTGACTGACTGACTTAGTGAGTGGGTGACTGACTGACTGACTGACTGACTTAGTGAGTGGGTGACTGACTGACTGACTGACTGACTTAGTGAGTGGGTGACTGACTGACTTAGTGAGTGGGTGACTGACTGACTGACTGACTGACTTAGTGAGTGGGTGACTGACTGACTTAGTGAGTGGGTGACTGACTGACTGACTGACTGACTTAGTGAGTGGGTGACTGACTGACTGACTGACTGACTTAGTGAGTGGGTGACTGACTGACTTAGTGACTGACTTAGTGACTGACTGACTGACTGACTTAGTGACTGACTGACTGACTGACTTAGTGAGTGGGTGACTGACTGACTGACTGACTGACTTAGTGAGTGGGTGACTGACTGACTGACTGACTGACTTAGTGAGTGGGTGACTGACTGACTGACTGGGTGACTGACTGACTGGGTGACTGACTGACTGGGTGACTGACTGACTGGGTGACTGACTGACTGGGTGACTGACTGACTGGGTGACTGACTGACTGGGTGACTGACTGACTGGGTGACTGACTGACTGGGTGACTGACTGACTGGGTGACTGACTGACTGGGTGACTGACTGACTGGGTGACTGACTGACTGGGTGACTGACTGACTGGGTGACTGACTGACTGGGTGACTGACTGACTGGGTGACTGACTGACTGGGTGACTGACTGACTGGGTGACTGACTGACTGGGTGACTGACTGACTGGGTGACTGACTGACTGGGTGACTGACTGACTGGGTGACTGACTGACTGGGTGACTGACTGACTGGGTGACTGACTGACTGGGTGACTGACTGACTGGGTGACTGACTGACTGGGTGACTGACTGACTGGGTGACTGACTGACTGGGTGACTGACTGACTGGGTGACTGACTGACTGGGTGACTGACTGACTGGGTGACTGACTGACTGGGTGACTGACTGGGTGACTGACTGGGTGACTGACTGGGTGACTGACTGGGTGACTGACTGGGTGACTGACTGGGTGACTGACTGGGTGACTGACTGGGTGACTGACTGACTGGGTGACTGACTGACTGGGTGACTGACTGACTGGGTGACTGACTGGGTGACTGACTGGGTGACTGACTGGGTGACTGACTGGGTGACTGACTGGGTGGGTGACTGACTGACTGACTGACTGACTGGGTGGGTGGGTGACTGACTGACTGACTGGGTGGGTGGGTGACTGACTGGGTGACTGACTGGGTGACTGGGTGACTGACTGACTGGGTGACTGACTGACTGGGTGGGTGACTGACTGACTGGGTGACTGACTGGGTGACTGACTGACTGGGTGACTGACTGACTGGGTGACTGACTGACTGGGTGGGTGACTGACTGACTGGGTGGGTGACTGACTGACTGGGTGGGTGACTGACTGACTGGGTGGGTGACTGACTGACTGGGTGACTGAGTGACTGACTGACTGGGTGGGTGACTGAGTGACTGACTGACTGACTGACTGACTGGGTGGGTGACTGACTGACTGGGTGGGTGACTGACTGACTGGGTGACTGACTGACTGACTGACTGGGTGGGTGACTGACTGACTGACTGACTGACTGACTGACTGAATGACTGGGTGGGTGACTGACTGGGTGACTGACTGACTGACTGACTGACTGGGTGACTGACTGACTGGGTGACTGACTGACTGGGTGGGTGACTGACTGACTGGGTGGGTGACTGACTGACTGGGTGGGTGACTGACTGACTGGGTGGGTGACTGACTGACTGGGTGGGTGACTGACTGACTGGGTGACTGAGTGACTGACTGACTGGGTGGGTGACTGAGTGACTGACTGACTGACTGACTGACTGGGTGGGTGACTGACTGACTGGGTGGGTGACTGACTGACTGGGTGACTGACTGACTGACTGACTGGGTGGGTGACTGACTGACTGACTGACTGACTGACTGACTGAATGACTGGGTGACTGACTGACTGACTGACTGGGTGACTGACTGGGTGACTGACTGACTGACTGACTGACTGACTGACTGACTGACTGGGTGGGTGACTGGGTGACTGACTGACTGACTGGGTGGGTGACTGGGTGGGTGACTGGGTGGGTGGGTGACTGACTGACTGACTGACTGACTGGGTGGGTGACTGGGTGACTGACTGACTGACTGACTGGGTGGGTGACTGGGTGACTGACTGACTGACTGACTGGGTGGGTGACTGGGTGACTGACTGACTGACTGACTGACTGGGTGGGTGACTGGGTGACTGACTGACTGACTGACTGACTGGGTGACTGACTGACTGACTGACTGACTGGGTGGGTGACTGACTGGGTGACTGACTGGGTGACTGACTGACTGACTGACTGACTGACTGACTGACTGACTGACTGACTGACTGACTGGGTGACTGACTGACTGACTGACTGGGTGACTGACTGGGTGACTGACTGGGTGACTGACTGACTGACTGGGTGACTGACTGGGTGACTGACTGGGTGACTGACTGGGTGACTGACTGGGTGACTGACTGGGTGACTGACTGGGTGACTGACTGGGTGACTGACTGGGTGACTGACTGGGTGACTGACTGGGTGACTGACTGGGTGACTGACTGGGTGACTGACTGGGTGACTGACTGGGTGACTGACTGGGTGACTGACTGGGTGACTGACTGGGTGACTGACTGGGTGACTGACTGGGTGACTGACTGGGTGACTGACTGACTGACTGACTGACTGACTGACTGACTGACTGACTGACTGACTGACTGACTGGGTGGGTGACTGACTGACTGACTGACTGACTGGGTGGGTGACTGGGTGACTGACTGACTGACTGACTGGGTGGGTGACTGGGTGGGTGGGTGACTGACTGACTGACTGACTGGGTGGGTGGGTGACTGACTGACTGACTGACTGACTGACTGGGTGGGTGACTGGGTGACTGACTGACTGACTGGGTGGGTGACTGGGTGACTGACTGACTGACTGACTGACTGGGTGGGTGACTGGGTGACTGACTGACTGACTGACTGACTGACTGGGTGGGTGACTGGGTGACTGACTGACTGACTGACTGACTGACTGGGTGGGTGACTGGGTGGGTGACTGGGTGGGTGACTGACTGACTGAGTGGGTGACTGACTGACTGACTGACTGAGTGACTGACTGACTGACTGACTGACTGGGTGACTGACTGGGTGACTGACTGGGTGACTGGGTGACTGACTGACTGGGTGACTGACTGACTGGGTGACTGACTGACTGACTGACTGAGTGACTGACTGACTGACTGACTGGGTGACTGACTGACTGACTGACTGACTGACTGACTGACTGACTGGGTGACTGACTGGGTGACTGACTGGGTGACTGACTGACTGACTGACTGACTGACTGGGTGACTGACTGGGTGACTGACTGACTGACTGACTGACTGACTGGGTGGGTGACTGGGTGACTGACTGACTGACTGACTGACTGACTGACTGACTGACTGACTGACTGACTGACTGGGTGGGTGACTGGGTGACTGACTGACTGACTGACTGACTGACTGGGTGGGTGACTGGGTGACTGACTGACTGACTGACTGACTGACTGGGTGGGTGACTGGGTGGGTGACTGGGTGACTGACTGACTGACTGAGTGGGTGACTGACTGACTGACTGACTGACTGGGTGACTGACTGACTGACTGACTGACTGGGTGACTGACTGACTGACTGACTGGGTGACTGGGTGACTGACTGACTGGGTGACTGACTGACTGGGTGACTGACTGACTGACTGACTGGGTGACTGACTGGGTGACTGACTGGGTGACTGACTGACTGACTGACTGGGTGACTGACTGACTGACTGACTGACTGACTGACTGGGTGACTGACTGGGTGACTGACTGGGTGACTGACTGGGTGACTGACTGGGTGACTGACTGGGTGACTGACTGGGTGACTGACTGACTGACTGGGTGGGTGACTGGGTGACTGACTGACTGACTGACTGACTGACTGACTGACTGACTGAGTGGGTGACTGACTGACTGACTGACTGGGTGACTGACTGACTGACTGACTGACTGGGTGACTGGGTGACTGACTGACTGACTGACTGACTGACTGACTGGGTGACTGGGTGACTGACTGGGTGACTGACTGGGTGACTGACTGGGTGACTGACTGGGTGACTGACTGGGTGACTGACTGGGTGACTGACTGGGTGACTGACTGGGTGACTGACTGGGTGACTGACTGGGTGACTGACTGACTGACTGACTGACTGACTGACTGACTGACTGACTGACTGACTGGGTGGGTGACTGGGTGACTGACTGACTGACTGACTGACTGGGTGGGTGACTGGGTGGGTGACTGGGTGACTGACTGACTGACTGAGTGGGTGACTGACTGACTGACTGACTGGGTGACTGACTGACTGACTGGGTGACTGACTGACTGACTGACTGAGTGGGTGACTGACTGACTGACTGAGTGGGTGACTGACTGACTGACTGAGTGGGTGACTGACTGACTGACTGACTGGGTGACTGACTGACTGACTGACTGACTGACTGACTGACTGACTGACTGACTGACTGACTGACTGACTGACTGACTGACTGACTGACTGACTGACTGACTGGGTGACTGACTGGGTGACTGACTGGGTGACTGACTGACTGGGTGACTGACTGACTGGGTGACTGACTGACTGGGTGACTGACTGACTGGGTGACTGACTGACTGGGTGACTGACTGACTGACTGACTGGGTGACTGACTGACTGACTGGGTGACTGACTGACTGACTGACTGGGTGACTGACTGACTGACTGGGTGACTGACTGACTGACTGACTGACTGGGTGACTGACAGACTGACTGGGTGACTGACAGACTGACTGACTGGGTGACTGACTGACTGACTGGGTGACTGACTGACTGGGTGACTGACTGACTGACTGACTGGGTGACTGACTGACTGGGTGACTGACTGACTGACTGGGTGACTGACTGACTGACTGGGTGACTGACTGACTGACTGGGTGACTGACTGACTGGGTGACTGACAGACTGACTGACTGGGTGACTGACAGACTGACTGACTGGGTGACTGACTGACTGACTGGGTGACTGACTGACTGGGTGACTGACTGACTGACTGGGTGACTGACTGGGTGACTGACTGACTGACTGACTGGGTGACTGACAGACTGACTGACTGGGTGACTGACTGACTGACTGGGTGACTGACTGACTGGGTGACTGACTGACTGACTGACTGGGTGACTGACTGACTGGGTGACTGACTGACTGACTGGGTGACTGACTGACTGACTGGGTGACTGACTGACTGACTGGGTGACTGACTGACTGGGTGACTGACAGACTGACTGACTGGGTGACTGACAGACTGACTGACTGGGTGACTGACTGACTGACTGGGTGACTGACTGGGTGACTGACTGACTGACTGACTGACTGGGTGACTGACTGACTGACTGGGTGACTGACTGGGTGACTGACTGACTGACTGGGTGACTGACTGACTGGGTGACTGACTGACTGACTGACTGGGTGACTGACTGACTGGGTGACTGACTGACTGGGTGACTGACTGACTGACTGACTGACTGACTGACTGACTGGGTGACTGACTGACTGACTGACTGACTGGGTGACTGACTGACTGACTGACTGGGTGACTGACTGACTGACTGACTGACTGACTGGGTGACTGACTGACTGACTGACTGACTGACTGGGTGACTGACTGACTGACTGACTGACTGACTGGGTGACTGACTGACTGACTGACTGACTGGGTGACTGACTGACTGACTGACTGACTGACTGACTGACTGACTGGGTGACTGACTGACTGACTGACTGACTGACTGACTGACTGACTGACTGACTGGGTGACTGACTGACTGACTGACTGACTGACTGGGTGACTGACTGACTGACTGACTGACTGACTGGGTGACTGACTGACTGACTGACTGACTGACTGACTGACTGACTGACTGGGTGACTGACTGACTGGGTGACTGACTGACTGACTGGGTGACTGACTGACTGACTGGGTGACTGACTGACTGACTGGGTGACTGACTGACTGGGTGACTGACAGACTGACTGACTGGGTGACTGACAGACTGACTGACTGGGTGACTGACTGACTGACTGGGTGACTGACTGGGTGACTGACTGACTGACTGACTGACTGGGTGACTGACTGACTGACTGGGTGACTGACTGGGTGACTGACTGACTGACTGACTGACTGACTGGGTGACTGACTGACTGACTGACTGACTGACTGACTGACTGACTGACTGACTGGGTGACTGACTGACTGGGTGACTGACTGACTGACTGACTGACTGGGTGACTGACTGACTGACTGACTGACTGGGTGACTGACAGACTGACTGACTGGGTGACTGACAGACTGACTGGGTGACTGACAGACTGACTGACTGGGTGACTGACTGACTGACTGGGTGACTGACTGACTGACTGGGTGACTGACTGACTGACTGGGTGACTGACTGACTGACTGGGTGACTGACTGACTGACTGGGTGACTGACTGGGTGACTGACTGGGTGACTGACTGACTGACTGGGTGACTGACTGGGTGACTGACTGACTGACTGACTGGGTGACTGACTGACTGACTGGGTGACTGACTGACTGACTGGGTGACTGACTGACTGACTGGGTGACTGACTGACTGACTGGGTGACTGACTGGGTGACTGACTGACTGACTGACTGAGTGGGTGGGTGACTGAGTGGGTGGGTGACTGACTGGGTGGGTGACTGACTGGGTGGGTGACTGACTGGGTGGGTGACTGACTGGGTGGGTGACTGACTGGGTGGGTGACTGACTGGGTGGGTGACTGACTGGGTGGGTGACTGACTGGGTGGGTGACTGACTGGGTGGGTGACTGACTGGGTGGGTGACTGACTGGGTGGGTGACTGACTGGGTGGGTGACTGACTGGGTGGGTGACTGACTGGGTGGGTGACTGACTGGGTGGGTGACTGACTGGGTGGGTGACTGACTGGGTGGGTGACTGACTGGGTGGGTGACTGACTGGGTGGGTGACTGACTGGGTGGGTGACTGACTGGGTGGGTGGGTGACTGACTGGGTGGGTGACTGACTGGGTGACTGACTGGGTGGGTGACTGACTGGGTGGGTGACTGAGTGGGTGGGTGACTGAGTGGGTGGGTGACTGAGTGGGTGGGTGACTGAGTGGGTGGGTGACTGAGTGGGTGGGTGACTGAGTGGGTGGGTGACTGAGTGGGTGGGTGACTGAGTGGGTGGGTGACTGAGTGGGTGGGTGACTGAGTGGGTGGGTGACTGAGTGGGTGGGTGACTGAGTGGGTGGGTGACTGAGTGGGTGGGTGACTGAGTGGGTGGGTGACTGAGTGGGTGGGTGACTGAGTGGGTGGGTGACTGAGTGGGTGGGTGACTGAGTGGGTGGGTGACTGAGTGGGTGGGTGACTGAGTGGGTGGGTGACTGAGTGGGTGGGTGACTGAGTGGGTGGGTGACTGAGTGGGTGGGTGACTGAGTGGGTGGGTGACTGAGTGGGTGGGTGACTGAGTGGGTGGGTGACTGAGTGGGTGGGTGACTGAGTGGGTGGGTGACTGAGTGGGTGGGTGACTGAGTGGGTGGGTGACTGAGTGGGTGGGTGACTGAGTGGGTGGGTGACTGAGTGGGTGGGTGACTGAGTGGGTGGGTGACTGAGTGGGTGGGTGACTGAGTGGGTGGGTGACTGAGTGGGTGGGTGACTGAGTGGGTGGGTGACTGAGTGGGTGGGTGACTGAGTGGGTGGGTGACTGAGTGGGTGGGTGACTGAGTGGGTGGGTGACTGAGTGGGTGGGTGACTGAGTGGGTGGGTGACTGAGTGGGTGGGTGACTGAGTGGGTGGGTGACTGAGTGGGTGGGTGACTGAGTGGGTGGGTGACTTTGGGTCGGTTTGACTTTGGGTCGGTGGGTGGGTGACTTTGGGTCGGTGGGTGGGTGACTTTGGGTCAGTTTGACTTTGGGTAGGTGGGTGGGTGACTTTGGGTCGGTGGGTGGGTGACTTTGGGTCAGTTTGACTTTGGGTAGGTGGGTGGGTGACTTTGGGTCGGTGGGTGGGTGACTTTGGGTCGGTTTGACTTTGGGTCGGTGGGTGGGAGACTGACTGGGTGGGTGAGTGGGAGACTGACTGGGTGGGTGAATGGGTGACTGACTGGGTGGGTGGGTGACTGACTGGGTGGGTGAGTGGGTGAGTGGGTGACTGACTGGGTGGGTGAGTGGGTGACTGACTGGGTGGGTGAGTGGGTGACTGACTGGGTGGGTGAGTGGGTGACTGACTGGGTGGGTGAGTGGGTGACTGACTGGGTGGGTGAGTGGGTGACTGACTGGGTGGGTGAGTGGGTGACTGACTGACTGGGTGGGTGAGTGGGTGACTGACTGACTGGGTGGGTGAGTGGGTGACTGACTGACTGGGTGGGTGAGTGGGTGACTGACTGACTGGGTGGGTGAGTGGGTGACTGACTGACTGGGTGGGTGAGTGGGTGACTGACTGACTGGGTGGGTGAGTGGGTGACTGACTGGGTGGGTGGGTGAGTGGGTGACTGACTGGGTGGGTGACTGACTGGGTGAGTGGGTGACTGACTGGGTGAGTGGGTGACTGACTGCGTGAGTGGGTGACTGACTGCGTGAGTGGGTGACTGACTGCGTGAGTGGGTGACTGACTGCGTGAGTGGGTGGGTGACTGCGTGAGTGGGTGGGTGACTGCGTGAGTGGGTGGGTGACTGCGTGAGTGGGTGGGTGACTGCGTGAGTGGGTGGGTGACTGCGTGAGTGGGTGGGTGACTGCGTGAGTGGGTGGGTGACTGCGTGAGTGGGTGGGTGACTGCGTGAGTGGGTGGGTGACTGCGTGAGTGGGTGGGTGACTGCGTGAGTGGGTGGGTGACTGCGTGAGTGGGTGGGTGACTGCGTGAGTGGGTGGGTGACTGCGTGAGTGGGTGGGTGACTGCGTGAGTGGGTGGGTGACTGCGTGAGTGGGTGGGTGACTGCGTGAGTGGGTGGGTGACTGCGTGAGTGGGTGGGTGACTGCGTGAGTGGGTGGGTGACTGCGTGAGTGGGTGGGTGACTGCGTGAGTGGGTGGGTGACTGCGTGAGTGGGTGGGTGACTGCGTGAGTGGGTGGGTGACTGCGTGAGTGGGTGGGTGACTGCGTGAGTGGGTGGGTGACTGCGTGAGTGGGTGGGTGACTGCGTGAGTGGGTGGGTGACTGCGTGAGTGGGTGGGTGACTGCGTGAGTGGGTGGGTGACTGCGTGAGTGGGTGGGTGACTGCGTGAGTGGGTGGGTGACTGCGTGAGTGGGTGGGTGACTGCGTGAGTGGGTGGGTGACTGCGTGAGTGGGTGGGTGACTGCGTGAGTGGGTGGGTGACTGCGTGAGTGGGTGGGTGACTGCGTGAGTGGGTGGGTGACTGCGTGAGTGGGTGGGTGACTGCGTGAGTGGGTGGGTGACTGCGTGAGTGGGTGGGTGACTGCGTGAGTGGGTGGGTGACTGCGTGAGTGGGTGGATGGGTTACTGAGTGGGTGGGTGACTGAGTGAGTGACTGAGTGAGTGGGTGGGTGACTGGGTGGTTGGGTGAAAGTGACTGGGTGGGTGAAAGTGACTGGGTGGGTGGGTGAGTGTGTGGGTGACTGGGTGACAGTGCGTGGGTGGGAGACGGTGGGTGACTTACCTTGACCCCGTGGCATCTGGCTGGGGCAGGAGGTGAGTTCGGGAAGCTGGGGGGGGCAAGAGTGGCAGGAGTCCCGCGCCGCGCTTCCCCTCCGTCCGGTAGCGGCGCACGTGAGGGGGAGTCCCGCGCCGCGCTTCCCCTCCGTCCGGTAGCGGCGCACGTGAGGGGGAGTCCCGCGCCGCGCTTCCCCTCTCCGGTAGCGGCGCACGTGAGGGGGAGTCCCGCGCCGCGCTTCCCCTCTCCGGTAGCGGCGCACGTGAGGGGGAGTCCCGCGCCGCGCTTCCCCTCTCCGGTAGCGGCGCACGTGAGGGGGAGCCCCGCGCCGCGCTTCCCCTCTCCGGTAGCGGCGCACGTGAGGGGGAGAGCAGGAGGCCCGGGCCGCGCCGCGAGGGGGGAGGAGCCTGGAGTTTGCTGCTGAGCAGGAGGGCCGCGGCGCACGGTGAGGGTGATGGTGCAGCTGGGGATGTTGCGGAGCGTGGGGATTTGGGTGAGGTGGGGAGGGGGGAGAGAGTGAGGGGCACCGGGAGAGGAGGAGGGGGAAGGTGAGCTGCGGTCCAACTGACGGGGGAGAGTGTGTGTGTCCCTGTGTGTGTGTCCCTGTGTGTCCCTTGGCCCGTCACTCCGCCTCAGGCCAATGAGAGGTGTGCGGGGGTGGACCAAGGGACCAATGAGATTTCCCCTAGGGACACCGGACATCCAGGAAGGCAGGCAGGCATACAGTGCTTTCACTAATATAGTATAATATAAACATGCTCCTTCAACTGGCTTCAGCTGTTGTATTTTACAGTAATGTGGAAGCCCCTTCTTTAGTATATTTAAAGATATTTTCAAATATTCTTTTGTAACGGATTTTCTGACCTGGCCTGACCCACCCAATCTCATATTGGCCCCTGTGGTCTAACCAGTCCCCATTACAGTGTGATGTCTGGTGGTGCACCTGTTGGCAACAGGACTCCTGAGTCTCCCGCATGATGGTGTGTGGGGATTTGCCAACCCAGACAGGCAGCTGAGGTAGTGTGCTGAGTCCTACCTAGATCCAGTGCAGCGCCTCCACCTCATCAGGAACCCAGCGTCCGCTTGTGGATGGTCCTGGTGAGGAACTCCTCTGTGGTGCCCCTCTCTGTGTAATTACTCCACACTTACACACGAGAGTATATTTGAACAGGGTCATCTTTATTGACGAGTATGGGCTAGCTGCCCCTTGCAGTGGGTGTTCTTTAGCCACACATAATGGTTCAGCTGCTTCCCTCTGAAAGGTATATTCCTCCTTGATTAGGGATTCCCTATCCCCGCAGGGATATCTACCCTGTGCCAGATCCCTGGTCACAGTCTCATAATTCAGCAGCCTACTGTCACGCTTGTGCTCTCCTCACAAGCGCAGAGAGAAAGGGAAGGACCCAGTAGCGAGGTGGGGAGGCCACAGGGGATACGAAGGGAGTAAGTTGCCACGCAGCTTGGGATCGGCGCACGTAGTCACGTGACCGCGCCGCGCGCATGAGAATGCACGACACGTCCGGAGGTGCGATGCCTACTCAGAGACACGAGTGATCCAGCTGCATGTGCGCGCATGCTCTGACAGCAGAGCGGGAGTGCGCGCGTTCTCAGGCACCAACGCGGGGGTTGCTGGGAAGCCAACGCTTCAGCACGGGAGTCTGGAAACGGAAACCAGGAACATGGGCATGGCATGGAGTCCAGAGCACAAGGTAACATCCAGAGAAGGGAATTGCTTCTTGGAGAACGTACAGACTTCTTAAAGGCATAGTGACAGAAACAGCAAGGTGCAGTGAAACTAAATATAACATAAGGGTTCTTAGTCTAATCCATTGGCCAAGGAATTATAAACCTGCTACCACGTCAAGGTGAACTCTACTAAGCAGGTACCTACACTACCCGACGGTAAACTAACCTCAGTAGTATAAGAGTGACTGTCCCAGTCTTCCGGAATCCACAGGAGATGAGTAAAGGTCCCAAGGAGGTCCAGGCAGGTATGCGATGAGTACTAGCAGGCACCAGGGCTGGTAGCAAAAGACTATATAGCAGAGAGAAAGTCAAAGAGAGGCTCACTTCCTGTCAGGAGGAAGAGGGCAGGGTTTGCCAGAAAGCAAGATGGCGTTGCTTGCTTCAGAATCCCTAAAGACACAGGATCTTGACTCGCAGCTAGAGGGCGGCGATCAGAAGTAAACAGGTAAGGAAGGGACACGCCGCAGGGGGCGTGTTCCACGCATCGTTACAGTACCCCCCTCTTAAGGATCGAACTCCGAGCGATCCAAGAGATTTAGGGGCAGCGATGCATAGGAAGGTAGGCTCGCAGCTAGAGGGCATGTATGTATGTATGACTGTCATACGTTTGTGTCTTTGGACGCATGCGCGTTGCGCGTTCGGGCGTGTTGACGTCAGACGTCCGCGCCGCGTGACGTACACAGAAGTGTTGGCGATTGGCGCATACTGCACCCCGGTCTCATATAAATGGCCCTCCAGAGGGTAAGTAGTTATTCACCTTGATAAAGGGCTATTTATAGTCCGAAACGTATTGGTGTTTTTTTGTTTGCTTTTGATCAATTAAATTAGCTTTATCTTTCATTGTGGGAACACATCCTTGTTGTTATTTTCTGGCTTTGCCAGCACTGGACGTAGTGCTCCGTTTTTTCCTCTTCTTCTCCCAATGGTGCAGCTTAGGCTGGTTCTATAGTGCGGCTGCGTGCTATGCTGTGCGCGCGCACGGCAGTTATAGATAGCTGAGGTTAGTCAGCCCTTCTATACAATCTTTTCACGCCACTACCGGCGCTAAATGTATGTATATATGTGTGTGTGTATATATGTACTATGTGAAAGGAATCCGCTCCTGGGTTTTGCTGAAACCTTTTCCTTACAGAGCCTTGCAGATTCTAGACAACTCCCCCCTTGTTTCTGCAATCAGCATCACCTGCTTCTGCAATTAGACTGCAGCCTGCTTCTTGTTGCCTCCTATGGAGCTCTGCCTCATTGGCTGCCTGTTCTATTTAACTCCTGCCCCTCCCACCAGGAAGTGGCTGAACAAAGACTTTCTAGAAACTGTGCTTGCCACAGCACCTCTGTTTGGCCTGCCTTGGCCTTCTTGCCATTGCTCCTAGTTACTGGCAGACGCCACCACGCTGCTACGGGTAATCTTGAATCTTGACTCGCAGCTAGAGGGTGGCGCATGCCATACAGAGAGACATCAGAGAAACTAGGCATGGGTAGAGAATACGCAACAAGAGGGCGTGAAGTTGACTCGCAGCTGGAGGGCGGCGCACGCCGTCACGTGTACGCACCACGCGTGAGAGAATACGTGATGCGACCGGGGGTGGCCGGGCTCCGTGGTACGAGTAGGGAACCGCGGGTGCGTGCATGCTCTATAAGGAGACCGGGAACTGAGATGCGGCAGGTAAGGAGGGAGCACGCCGCAGGGGGCGTGTTCCCCGATTCCTTACACCTATAACATAATCACTTCCACAGCTGAGGCCAGTTGAAGGAGCATGTTTATGTATCATAAAGGAGGGGCACTATATCCCAATCGGAATTTAAACCGTGTGGGATACGAGTCTGCAAGGTGAAAATCCAATATAATTCTCTTTTATTAAGGACTAGCTGAGAGACCCGGCGTTGCCCGGGAGACAACTTTAAGGAATAATTTGATTAGGGAGAAGAAAGCTGTGAAAAGTGGCACCCGGCCACAAATGAACTTCAGCTGCGCAAAGGGCTACACTACCTGCAATCCCTACAAACATTTAACAGCTACAATGATCTATGACATTTGTGTATTGAAGTACAGGCGCCGTTGTGGAGGTGAGGAGCGGGTGGGGGGGGTTAATGGTGTCTCATGAGCACCATGCGGTCGCCGTTGTGGAGGTGAGGAGCGGGTGGGGGGGGGGTTAATGGTGTCTCATGAGCACCATGCGGTCGCCGTTGTGGAGGTGAGGAGCGGGTGGGGGGGGGTTAATGGTGTCTCATGAGCACCATGCGGTCGCCGTTGTGGAGGTGAGGAGCGGGTGGGGGGGGTTAATGGTGTCTCATGAGCACCATGCGGTCGCCGTTGTGGAGGTGAGGAGCGGGTGGGGGGGGTTAATGGTGTCGTTGTGGAGGTGAGGAGCGGGTGGGGGGGGTTAATGGTGTCTCGAGCACCATGCGGTCGCCGTTGTGGAGGTGAGGAGCGGGTGGGGGGGTTAATGGTGTCTCGAGCACCATGCGGTCGCCGTTGTGGAGGTGAGGAGCGGGTGGGGGGGGTTAATGGTGTCTCATGAGCACCATGCGGTCGCCGTTGTGGAGGGGAGGAGCGGGTGGGGGGGGTTAATGGTGTCGTTGTGGAGGTGAGGAGCGGGTGGGGGGGGTTAATGGTGTCTCATGAGCACCATGCGGTCGGCGTTGTGGAGGGGAGGAGCGGGTGGGGGGGGGGGGTTAATGGTGTCGTTGTGGAGGTGAGGAGCGGGTGGGGGGGGGGTTAATGGTGTCTCATGAGCACCATGCGGTCGCCGTTGTGGGGGGTGGGATGCTGTTTGGGTGGGGGGGTTAATGGTGGTGGGGGTGGGGGGGTTAATGGTGGTGGGGGTGGGGGGTGTTAATGGTGGTGGTGGGGGGTGGTGTTTAATGGTTTTGTTAAATATTTATGGAGGAAAGAGTCTGTACCTGATTGGTAGCAGGTGTTCAGGGTTGTCTCTGTTGAGAGTTGTGAAGCTGGTCCCAAAAAAGGTGCAAATGTCTCACAGGTGCAAATGTCTCAGAGCAGTGAGGGTTAGGTGCTGCAATTCCCAAAGCTCAGTGAGGGGTAGGAGAGTGTGTCAGTGGTGTAGCTCAGTGAGGGGTGTCACAGTGTGGCAGTGTTGTTGGCCGCCGCCAATGACAGGTGTGCGGGGGCGGGCATGGTGCGGGGTGCTGGCCGCACACCAATAACAGGTGTGCGGGGGCGGGCATGGTGCGGGGGGCGGGCATGGGCGACCAATGACAGGTGTGCGGGGGCGGGCATGGTCTGAGGCGGAGTGACAGGCCAAAGGTGCAATGCCATTGTCCCTAGGGACACCGAACATCCAGGCAGCATGCAGGCAGGCAGGCAGGCATACAGTGCTTTTAATAATATATTATAAGATATTAGTCCATTACCTCCTCTAATTGGACACGGTACATGTTCTATACCCAAAAATGATAAATTATTCACATTGCCCAAAGTACAATTAGTGAAATGTTGAGACACTGGATGGTTGATATCTTTTTTAGTGATTAAACGTTAATGTTCAAGTATCCGAACTTTTAAACATCTGATAGTTCTTCCTATGTATTGTTTACCACAACCACATCTTAACAAATACACCACGAAGCTGGTGTCACAATTAATAAAGGAATTTATATGAAATTTTCTACCAGTTTTATTTGAAGAAAATTCAGAAGTACGCTCCATAAATTTGCATTTTTTTGCATTTAGAACAAGCATGACTGCCTTTTGGTAGATTTTTTAAAGGGTTTTTTTCTGTAAAAAACATACTTGTGGAAACATAGTTGCCAATAGTTTTTGCCTTTCTGAAGACAAATCTAGGCCCTTCATCATAAATTGAATGTAGGACTAGGTCCGCTGCTAGCACTCCCAAATGTTTCTTAACTGTGTTCTCAATATGAACAGCTTGATTATTGTGTTGAACAATAAAGAATGGTGACTGAAAATGTATGTCTTGTCTCTGTTTAGTTCTGTCCAGGAGAACAGTTCTATCCATCTTCTGTTCTTCATTAAATGTTCTATCAAGGTCTTTCTTTGCGTATCCCCTGGCTTCAAAACGCTCCATCAGGTCATGGGATTGAATAAGAAAATCATCATTGTTGGTACATATTCTTTTCAATCTAATCGGTTGGCCTTTAGGAATTCCTCTGATGAGAGATTTGGGATGGCAGCTGTCAGCACGCAGAAATGTGTTGCGTGAATTTGTTTTACGATAAACCGTGGTGGTGATATTTTTGTGTAAAAATTTATTGATATGCACAAAAATATCACCACCACGGTTTATCGTATGTACAAATTAATCTGCCTGGGAAAAGATTGACACAAAATGGCCGCCGTGACAATCTCCTCACCAACTGTCATTTCAGCCTGCTATCATTGTGGCTCCGCCCCTTATTTACATGTAACCAATCAGGCAGTGGCTGTGAGTCAGTGTGTAGTTACGTGTATTACTCAGGCAGTGTCTGTGAGTCAGTGTGTAGTTACATGTATTACTCAGGCATTGTCTGTGAGTCAGTGTGTAGTTACGTGTATTACTCAGGCATTGTCTGTGAGTCAGTGTGTAGTTACATGTATTACTCAGGCAGTGTGAGTCAGTGTGTAGTTACATGTATTACTCAGGCAGTGTCTGTGAGTCAGTGTGTAGTTACATGTATTACTCCGGCAGTGTCTGTGAGTCAGTGTGTAGTTACATGTATTACTCAGGCAGTGTCTGTGAGTCAGTGTGTAGTTACATGTATTACTCAGGCAGTGTCTGTGAGTCAGTGGGTAGTTACATTCAATACTCAGGCAGTGTCTGTGAGTCAGTGTGTAGTTACATGTATTACTCAGGCAGTGTCTGTGAGTCAGTGTGTAGTTACGTGTATTACTCAGGCAGTGTCTGTGAGTCAGTGTGTAGTTACATGTATTACTCAGGCAGTGTCTGTGAGTCAGTGTGTAGTTACATGTATTACTCAGGCAGTGTCTGTGAGTCAGTGTGTAGTTACATGTATTACTCAGGCAGTGTCTGTGAGTCAGGGTGTAGTTACATGTATTACTCAGGCAGTGTCTGTGAGTCAGGGTGTAGTTACATGTATTACTCAGGCAGTGTCTGTGAGTCAGTGGGTAGTTACATGTATTACTCAGGCAGTGTCTGTGAGTCAGTGTGTAGTTACATGTATTACTCAGGCAGTGTCTGTGAGTCAGTGCGTAGTTACATGTATTACTCAGGCAGTGTCTGTGAGTCAGTGTGTAGTTACATGTACTGTATTTATAAGGCAGTGTCTGTGAGTCAGTGTGTAGTTACGTGTATTACTCAGGCAGTGTCTGTGAGTCAGTGTGTAGTTACTGTACATGTATTACTCAGGCAGTGTCTGTGAGTCAGTGTGTAGTTACATGTATTACTCAGGCAGTGTCTGTGAGTCAGTGTGTAGTTACGTGTATTACTCAGGCAGTGTCTGTGAGTCAGTGTGTAGTTACTGTACATGTATTACTCAGGCAGTGTCTGTGAGTCAGTGTGTAGTTACATGTATTACTCAGGCAGTGTCTGTGAGTCAATGCGTAGTTAGATGTATTACTCAGGCAGTGTCAGTGTGTAGTTACATGTATTACTCAGGCAGTGTCTGTGAGTCAGTGTGTAGTTACATGTATTACTCAGGCAGTGTCTGTGAGTCAGTGCGTAGTTACATGTATTACTCAGGCAGTGTCTGTGAGTCAGTGTGTAGTTACGTGTATTACTCAGGCAGTGTCTGTGAGTCAGTGTGTAGTTACGTGTATTACTCAGGCAGTGTCTGTGAGTCAGTGTGTAGTTACATGTATTACTCAGGCAGTGTCTGTGAGTCAGTGTGTAGTTACATGTATTACTCAGGCAGTGTCTGTGAGTCAGTGTGTAGTTACATGTAATACTCAGGCAGTGTCTGTGAGTCAGTGTGTAGTTACATGTATTACTCAGGCAGTGTCTGTGAGTCAGTGTGTAGTTACATGTATTACTCAGGCAGTGTCTGTGAGTCAGTGTGTAGTTACATGTATTACTCAGGCAGTGTCTGTGAGTCAGTGCGTAGTTGCATGTATTACTCAGGCAGTGTCTGTGAGTCAGTGTGTAGTTACGTGTATTACTCAGGCAGTGTCTGTGAGTCAGTGTGTAGTTACATGTATTACTCAGACAGTGTCTGTGAGGCAGTGTGTGACATGTATTACTCAGGCAGTGTCTGTGAGTCAGTGTGTAGTTACGTGTATTACTCAGGCATTGTCTGTGAGTCAGTGTGTAGTTACGTGTATTACTCAGGCAGTGTCTGTGAGTCAGTGTGTAGTTACGTGTATTACTCAGGCAGTGTCTGTGAGTCAGTGCGTAGTTACATGTATTACTCAGGCAGTGTCTGAGTCAGTGTGTAGTTACATGTACTGTATTTATAAGGCAGTGTCTGTGAGTCAGTGTGTAGTTACGTGTATTACTCAGGCAGTGTCTGTGAGTCAGTGTGTAGTTACTGTACATGTATTACTCAGGCAGTGTCTGTGAGTCAGTGTGTAGTTACATGTATTACTCAGGCAGTGTCTGTGAGTCAGTGTGTAGTTACGTGTATTACTCAGGCAGTGTCTGTGAGTCAGTGTGTAGTTACTGTACATGTATTACTCAGGCAGTGTCTGTGAGTCAGTGTGTAGTTACATGTATTACTCAGGCAGTGTCTGTGAGTCAGTGCGTAGTTACATGTATTACTCAGGCAGTGTCAGTGTGTAGTTACTGTACATGTATTACTCAGGCAGTGTCTGTGAGTCAGTGTGTAGTTACATGTATTACTCAGGCAGTGTCTGTGAGTCAGTGTGTAGTTACATGTATTACTCAGGCAGTGTCTGTGAGTCAGTGTGTAGTTACATGTATTACTCAGGCAGTGTCTGTGAGTCAGTGGGTAGTTACATTCAATACTCAGGCAGTGTCTGTGAGTCAGTGTGTAGTTACATGTATTACTCAGGCAGTGTCTGTGAGTCAGTGTGTAGTTACATGTATTACTCAGGCAGTGTCTGTGAGTCAGTGTGTAGTTACATGTATTACTCAGGCAGTGTCTGTGAGTCATTGTGTAGTTACATGTATTACTCAGGCAGTGTCTGTGTCAGTGTGTAGTTACGTGTATTACTCAGGCAGTGTCTGTGAGTCAGTGTGTAGTTACATGTATTACTCAGGCAGTGTCTGTGAGTAAGTGCGTAGTTACATGTATTACTCAGGCAGTGTCAGTGTGTAGTTACATGTATTACTCAGGCAGTGTCTGTGAGTCAGTGTGTAGTTGCATGTATTACTCAGGCAGTGTCTGTGAGTCAGTGTGTAGTTACAGTACATGTATTACTCAGGCAGTGTCTGTGAGTCAGTGGGTAGTTACATGTATTACTCAGGCAGTGTCTGTGAGTAAGTGTGTAGTTACATGTATTACTCAGGCAGTGTCTGTGAGTCAGTGGGTAGTTACATGTATTACTCAGGCAGTGTCTGAGTCAGTGTGTAGTTACGTGTATTACTCAGGCAGTGTCTGTGAGTCAGTGTGTAGTTACATGTATTACTCAGGCAGTATCTGTGAGTCAGTGTGTAGTTACTGTACATGTATTACTCAGGCAGTGTCTGTGAGTCAGTGTGTAGTTACATGTATTACTCAGGCAGTGTCTGTGAGTCGGTGTGTAGTTACATGTATTACTCAGGCAGTGTCTGTGAGTCAGTGTGTAGTTACATGTATTACTCAGGCAGTGTCTGTGAGTCAGTGTGTAGTTACATGTATTACTCAGGCAGTGTCTGTGAGTCAGTGTGTAGTTACATGTATTACTCAGGCAGTGTCTGTGAGTGTGTAGTTACATGTATTACTCAGGCAGTGTCTGTGAGTCAGTGTGTAGTTACATGTATTACTCAGGCAGTGTCTGTGAGTCAGTGTGTAGTTACATGTATTACTCAGGCAGTGTCTGTGAGTGTGTAGTTACATGTATTACTCAGGCAGTGTCTGTGAGTCAGTGTGTAGTTACATGTAATACTCAGGCAGTGTCTGTGAGTCAGTGTGTAGTTACTGTACATGTATTACTCAGGCAGTGTCTGTAAGTCAGTGTGTAGTTACATGTATTACTCAGGCAGTGTCTGTGAGTCAGTGTGTAGTTACGTGTATTACTCAGGCAGTGTCTGTGAGTCAGTGTGTAGTTACATGTAATACTCAGGCAGTGTCTGTGAGTCAGTGTGTAGTAACATGTATTACTCAGGCAGTGTCTGTGAGTCAGTGTGTAGTTACATGTATTACTCAGGCAGTGTCTGTGAGTCAGTGTGTAGTTACATGTAATACTCAGGCAGTGTCTGTGAGTCAGTGTGTAGTTACATGTATTACTCAGGCAGTGTCTGTGAGTCAGTGTGTAGTTACATGTATTACTCAGGCAGTGTCTGTGAGTCAGTGTGTAGTTACATGTATTACTCAGGCAGTGTCTGTGAGTCAGTGTGTAGTTACGTGTATTACTCAGGCAGTGTCTGTGAGTCAGTGTGTAGTTACTGTACATGTATTACTCAGGCAGTGTCTGTGAGTCAGTGTGTAGTTACATGTATTACTCAGGCAGTGTCTGTGAGTCAGTGCGTAGTTACATGTATTACTCAGGCAGTGTCAGTGTGTAGTTACATGTATTACTCAGGCAGTGTCTGTGAGTCAGTGTGTAGTTGCATGTATTACTCAGGCAGTGTCTGTGAGTCAGTGTGTAGTTACAGTACATGTATTACTCAGGCAGTGTCTGTGAGTCAGTGGGTAGTTACATGTATTACTCAGGCAGTGTCTGTGAGTCAGTGTGTAGTTACATGTATTACTCAGGCAGTGTCTGTGAGTCAGTGGGTAGTTACATGTATTACTCAGGCAGTGTCTGAGTCAGTGTGTAGTTACATGTATTACTCAGGCAGTGTCTGTGAGTCAGTGTGTAGTTACATGTAATACTCAGGCAGTGTCTGTGAGTCAGTGTGTAGTTACATGTATTACTCAGGCAGTGTCTGTGAGTCAGTGTGTAGTTACATGTATTACTCAGGCAGTGTCTGTGAGTCAGTGTGTAGTTACATGTATTACTCAGGCAGTATCTGTGAGTCAGTGTGTAGTTACTGTACATGTATTACTCAGGCAGTGTCTGTGAGTCAGTGTGTAGTTACATGTATTACTCAGGCAGTGTCTGTGAGTCAGTGTGTAGTTACATGTATTACTCAGGCAGTGTCTGTGAGTCAGTGTGTAGTTACATGTATTACTCAGGCAGTGTCTGTGAGTGAGTGTGTAGTTACATGTATTACTCAGGCAGTGTCTGTGAGTCAGTGTGTAGTTACATGTATTACTCAGGCAGTGTCTGTGAGTCAGTGTGTAGTTACGTGTATTACTCAGGCAGTGTCTGTGAGTCAGTGTGTAGTTACTGTACATGTATTACTCAGGCAGTGTCTGTGAGTCAGTGTGTAGTTACATGTATTACTCAGGCAGTGTCTGTGAGTCAGTGTGTAGTTACGTGTATTACTCAGGCAGTGTCTGTGAGTCAGTGTGTAGTTACTGTACATGTATTACTCAGGCAGTGTCTGTAAGTCAGTGTGTAGTTGCATGTATTACTCAGGCAGTGTCTGTGAGTCAGTGTGTAGTTACAGTACATGTATTACTCAGGCAGTGTCTGTGAGTCAGTGTGTAGTTACATGTATTACTCAGGCAGTGTCTGTGAGTCAGTGTGTAGTTATATGTATTACTCAGGCAGTGTCTGTGAGTCAGTGTGTAGTTACATGTGACTCACAGACACTGCCTGAGTAATACATGTAATTACACACTGACTCACAGACACTGCCTGAGTAATACACGTTACTACACACTGACTCAGACACTGCATTAGTATTACATGTAACTACGCATTGACTCACAGACAATGCCTGAGTAATACATGTAACTACACACTGAAACACAGACACTGCCTGAGAAATACATGTAACTACACACTGACTCACACACTGCCTGAGTAATACATGTAACTACACACTGACTCATACTGCCTGAGTAATACATGTAACTACACAGTGACTCACAGACACTGCCTGAGTATTACATGTAACTACACACTGACTCACAGACACTGCCTGAGTATTACATGTAACTACACACTGACTCACAGACACTGCCTGAGTAATACACGTAACTACAAACTGACTCACAGACACTGCCTGAGTAATACATGTAACTACCCACTGACTCACAGACACTGCCTGAGTAATACATGTAACTACACACTGACTCACAGACACTGCCTGAGTAATACACGTAACTACACACTGACTCACAGACACTGCCTGAGTAATACATGTAACTACACACTGACTCACAGACACTGCCTGAGTATTACATGTAACTACACACTGACTCACAGACACTGCCTGAGTAATACATGTAACTACACACTGACTCACAGACACTGCCTGAGTAATACATGTTACTACACACTGACTCACAGACACTGCCTGAGTATTACATGTAACTACACACTGACTCACAAACACTGCCTGAGTAATACGTGTAACTACACACTGACTCACAGACACTGCCTGAGTAATACACGTAACTACACACTGACTCACAGACACTGCCTGAGTAATACATGTAACTACACACTGACTCACAGACACTGCCTGAGTATTACATGTAACTACACACTGACTCACAGACACTGCCTGAGTAATACATGTAATTACACACTGACTCACAGACACTGCCTGAGTATTACATGTAACTACACACTGACTCACAGACACTGCCTGAGTAATACATGTAATTACACACTGACTCACAGACACTGCCTGAGTATTACATGTAACTACACACTGACTCACAGACACTGCCTGAGTAATACATGAAATTACACACTGACTCACAGACACTGCCTGAGTATTACATGTAACTACACACTGACTCACAGACACTGCCTTAGTAATACATGTAATTACACACTGACTCACAGACACTGCCTGAGTAATACAGTACATGTCACACACTGACTCACAGACACTGCCTGAGTAATACATGTAACTACACACTGACTCACAGACACTGCCTGAGTATTACATGTAACTACACACTGACTCACAGACACTGCCTGAGTATTACATGTAACTACACACTGACTCAGACACTGCCTGAGTAATACATGTAACTACACACTGACTCACAGACACTGCCTGAGTAATACATGTAACTACACACTGACTCACAGACACTGCCTGAGTATTACATGTAACTACACACTGACTCACAGACACTGCCTGAGTATTACATGTAACTACACACTGACTCACAGACACTGCCTGAGTAATACACGTAACTACACACTGACTCACAGACACTGCTAGAGTAATACATGTAACTACACACTGACTCACAGACACTGGCTGAGTAATACACGTAACTACACACTGACTCACAGACACTGCCTGAGTAATACACGTAACTACACACTGACTCACAGACACTGCCTGAGTAATACATGTAACTACACACTGACTCACAGACACTGCCTGAGTAATACATGTACAGTAACTACACACTGACTCACAGACACTGCCTGAGTAATACACGTAACTACACACTGACTCACAGACACTGCCTGAGTAATACACGTAACTACACACTGACTCACAGACACTGCCTGAGTAATACATGTAACTACACACTGACTCACAGACACTGCCTGAGTAATACAGTACATGTCACACACTGACTCACAGACACTGCCTGAGTAATACACGTAACTACACACTGACTCACCGACACTGCCTGAGTAATACACGTAACTACACACTGACTCACAGACACTGCCTGAGTATTACATGTAACTACACACTGACTCAGACACTGCCTGAGTAATACATGTAACTACACACTGACTCACAGACACTGCCTGAGTAATACATGTAACTACACACTGACTCACAGACACTGCCTGAGTAATACATGTAACTACACACTGACTCACAGACACTGCCTGAGTAATACGTGTAACTACACACTGACTCACAGACACTGCCTGAGTAATACATGTAACTACACACTGACTCACAGACACTGCCTGAGTATTACATGTAACTACACACTGACTCACAGACACTGCCTGAGTAATACACGTAACTACACACTGACTCACAGACACTGCCTGAGTAATACATGTAACTACACACTGACTCGCAGACCCTGCCTGAGTAATACACGTAACTACACACTGACTCGCAGACACTGCTTGAGTAATACATGTAACTACACACTGACTCACACACTGCCTGAGTAATACATGTCACAAACTGACTCACAGACACTGCTTGAGTAATACACGTAACTACACACTGACTCACAGACACTGCCTGAGTAATACATGTAACTACACACTAACTCGCAGACACTGCCTGAGTAATACACGTAACTACACACTGACTCAGACACTGCCTGAGTAATACACGTAACTACACACTGACTCAGACACTGCCTGAGTAATACATGTAATTACACACTGACTCACAGACACTGCCTGAGTAATACACGTCACTACACACTGACTCGCAGACACTGCCTGAGTAATACACGTAACTACACACTGACTCGCAGACACTGCTTGAGTAATACATGTAACTACACACTGACTCACAGACACTGCCTGAGTAATACATGTAACTACACACTGACTCACAGACACTGCCTGAGTAATACATGTCACACACTGACTCACAGACACTGCCTGAGTAATACACGTAACTACACACTGACTCACAGACACTGCCTGAGTAATACATGTAACTACACACTGACTCACAGACACTGCCTGAGTAATACATGTAACTACACACTGACTCACAGACACTGCCTGAGTAATACACGTAACTACACACTGACTCACAGACACTGCTAGAGTAATACATGTAACTACACACTGACTCACAGACACTGGCTGAGTAATACACGTAACTACACACTGACTCACAGACACTGCTAGAGTAATACATGTAACTACACACTGACTCAGACACTGCCTGAGTAATACATGTAACTACACACTGACTCACAGACACTGCCTGAGTAATACATGTAACTACACACTGACACTGCCTGAGTAATATATGTAACTACACACTGACTCACAGACACTGCCTGAGTAATACATGTAACTACACACTGACTCACAGACACTGCCTGAGTAATACATGTAACTACACACTGACTCACAGACACTGCCTGAGTATTACATGTAACTACACACTTACTCACAGACACTGCCTGAGTAATACACGTAACTACACACTGACTCGCAGACCCTGCCTGAGTAATACACGTAACTACACACTGACTCGCAGACACTGCTTGAGTAATACATGTAACTACACACTGACTCACACACTGCCTGAGTAATACATGTCACAAACTGACTCACAGACACTGCTTGAGTAATACACGTAACTACACACTGACTCACAGACACTGCCTGAGTAATACATGTAACTACACACTAACTCGCAGACACTGCCTGAGTAATACACGTAACTACACACTGACTCAGACACTGCCTGAGTAATACATGTAATTACACACTGACTCACAGACACTGCCTGAGTAATACACGTCACTACACACTGACTCGCAGACACTGCCTGAGTAATACACGTAACTACACACTGACTCGCAGACACTGCTTGAGTAATACATGTAACTACACACTGACTCACAGACACTGCCTGAGTAATACATGTAATTACACACTGACTCACAGACACTGCCTGAGTATTACATGTAACTACACACTGACTCACAGACACTGCCTGAGTAATACAGTACATGTCACACACTGACTCACAGACACTGCCTGAGTAATACATGTAACTACACACTGACTCACAGACACTGCCTGAGTATTACATGTAACTACACACTGACTCACAGACACTGCCTGAGTATTACATGTAACTACACACTGACTCACAGACACTGCCTGAGTATTACATGTAACTACACACTGACTCAGACACTGCCTGAGTAATACATGTAACTACACACTGACTCACAGACACTGCCTGAGTAATACATGTAACTACACACTGACTCACAGACACTGCCTGAGTAATACATGTAACTACACACTGACTCACAGACACTGCCTGAGTAATACGTGTAACTACACACTGACTCACAGACACTGCCTGAGTAATACATGTAACTACACACTGACTCACAGACACTGCAAGAGTATTACATGTAACTACACACTGACTCACAGACACTGCCTGAGTAATACACGTAACTACACACTGACTCACAGACACTGCCTGAGTAATACATGTAACTATGCACCGACTCACAGACACTGCCTGAGTATTACATGTAACTACACACTGACTCACAGACACTGCCTGAGTAATACACGTAACTACACACTGACTCACAGACACTGGCTGAGTAATACACGTAACTACACACTGAATCACAGACACTGCCTGAGTAATACACGTAACTACACACTGACTCACAGACACTGCCTGAGTAATACATGTAACTACACACTGACTCACAGACACTGCCTGAGTAATACATGTACAGTAACTACACACTGACTCACAGACACTGCCTGAGTAATACACGTAACTACACACTGACTCACAGACACTGCCTGAGTAATACATGTAACTACACACTGACTCACAGACACTGCCTGAGTAATACAGTACATGTCACACACTGACTCACAGACACTGCCTGAGTAATACACGTAACTACACACTGACTCACCGACACTGTCTGAGTAATACACGTAACTACACACTGACTCTCAGACACTGCCTGAGTATTACATGTAACTACACACTGACTCAGACACTGCCTGAGTATAACATGTAACTACACACTGACTCTCAGACACTGCCTGAGTAATACGTGTAACTACACACTGACTCACAGACACTGCCTGAGTAATACATGTAACTACACACTGACTCACAGACACTGCCTGAGTATTACATGTAACTACACACTGACTCTCAGACACTGCCTGAGTAATACACGTAACTACACACTGACTCACAGACACTGCCTGAGTAATACATGTAACTATGCACCGACTCACAGACACTGCCTGAGTATTACATGTAACTACACACTGACTCACAGACACTGCCTGAGTATTACATGTAACTACACACTGACTCACAGACACTGCCTGAGTAATACACGTAACTACACACTGACTCACAGACACTGCTAGAGTAATACATGTAACTACACACTGACTCACAGACACTGGCTGAGTAATACACGTAACTACACACTGACTCACAGACACTGCTAGAGTAATACATGTAACTACACACTGACTCAGACACTGCCTGAGTAATACATGTAACTACACACTGACTCACAGACACTGCCTGAGTAATACATGTACAGTAACTACACACTGACTCACAGACACTGCCTGAGTAATACATGTAACTACACACTGACACTGCCTGAGTAATATATGTAACTACACACTGACTCACAGACACTGCCTGAGTAATACATGTACCTACACACTGACTCACAGACACTGCCTGAGTAATACACGTAACTACACACTGACTCGCAGACCCTGCCTGAGTAATACACGTAACTACACACTGACTCGCAGACACTGCTTGAGTAATACATGTAACTACACACTGACTCACACACTGCCTGAGTAATACATGTCACAAACTGACTCACAGACACTGCTTGAGTAATACACGTAACTACACACTGACTCACAGACACTGCCTGAGTAATACATGTAACTACACACTAACTCGCAGACACTGCCTGAGTAATACACGTAACTACACACTGACTCAGACACTGCCTGAGTAATACACGTAACTACACACTGACTCAGACACTGCCTGAGTAATACATGTAATTACACACTGACTCACAGACACTGCCTGAGTAATACACGTCACTACACACTGACTCGCAGACACTGCCTGAGTAATACACGTAACTACACACTGACTCGCAGACACTGCTTGAGTAATACATGTAACTACACACTGACTCACAGACACTGCCTGAGTAATACATGTAACTACACACTGACTCACAGACACTGCCTGAGTAATACATGTCACACACTGACTCACAGACACTGCCTGAGTAATACACGTAACTACACACTGACTCACAGACACTGCCTGAGTAATACATGTAACTACACACTGACTCACAGACACTGCCTGAGTAATACATGTAACTACACACTGACTCACAGACACTGCCTGAGTAATACATGTAACTACACACTGACTCACAGACACTGCCTGAGTAATACATGTAACTACACACTGACTCACCGACACTGCCTGAGTAATACATGTAACTACACACTGACTCACAGACACTGCCTGAGTAATACATGTCACACACTGACTCACAGACACTGCCTGAGTAATACATGTCACACACTGACTCACAGACACTGCCTGAGTAATACACGTAACTACACACTGACTCACAGACACTGCCTGAGTAATACAGTACATGTCACACACTGACTCACAGACACTGCCTGAGTAATACATGTCACACACTGACTCACAGACACTGCCTGAGTAATACACGTAACTATACACTGACTCACAGACACTGCCTGAGTAATACATGTAACTACACACTGACTCACAGACACTGCCTGAGTAATACATGTAATTACACACTGACTCACAGACACTGCCTGAGTAATACATGTAACTACACACTGACTCACAGACACTGCCTGAGTAATACACGTAACTACACACTGACTCACAGACACTGCCTGAGTAATACATGTAATTACACACTGACTCACAGACACTGCCTGAGTAATACACGTAACTACACACTGACTCACAGACACTGCCTGAGTAATACATGTAACTACACACTGACTCACAGACACTGCCTGAGTAATACAGTACATGTCACACACTGACTCACAGACACTGCCTGAGTAATACACGTAACTATACACTGACTCACAGACACTGCCTGAGAAATACATGTAACCACGCACTGACTCACAGACACTGCCTGAGTAATACATGTAACTACGCACAGACTCAGACACTGCCTGAGTAATACATGTAACTACACACTGACTCACAGACACTGCCTGAGTAATACATGTAACTACACAATGACACTGCCTGAGTAATACATGTAACTACACACTGACTCACAGGCACTGCCTGAGTAATACATGTAACTACACACTGACTCACAGACACTGCCTGAGTAATACATGTCACACACTGACTCACAGACACTGCCTGAGTAATACATGTCACACACTGACTCACAGACACTGCCTGAGTAATACACGTAACTACACACTGACTCGCAGACACTGCTTGAGTAATACATGTAACTACACACTGACTCACACTGCCTGAGTAATACATGTCACACACTGACTCACAGCCACTGCCTGAGTATTACATGTAACTACACACTGACTCACAGACACTGCCTGAGTAATACATGTCACACACTGACTCACAGACACTGCTTGAGTAATACATGTAACTACACACTGACTGACACACTGCCTGAGTAATACATGTAACTACACACTGACTCACAGACACTGCCTGAGTAATACATGTAACTACACACTGACTCAGACACTGCCTGAGTAATACAGTACATGTCACACACTGACTCACAGACACTGCCTGAGTAATACATGTCACACACTGACTCACAGACACTGCCTGAGTAATACACGTAACTATACACTGACTCACAGACACTGCTTGAGTAATACATGTAACTACACACTGACACTGCCTGAGTAATACATGTAACTACACACTGACTCACGTACACTGCCTGAGTAATACACGTAACTACACACTGACTCACAGACACTGCCTGAGTAATTCACGTAACTACACACTGACTCACAGACACTGCCTGAGTAATACATGTAACTACACACTGACTCACAGACACTGCCTGAGTAATACATGTCACACACTGACTCACAGACATTGCCTGAGTAATACACGTAACTACACACTGACTCACAGACACTGCCTGAGTAATACATGTAACTACACACTGACTCACAGACACTGCCTGAGTAATACATGTACAGTAACTACACACTGACTCACAGACACTGCCTGAGTAATACACGTAACTACACACTGACTCACCGACACTGCCTGAGTAATACACGTAACTACACACTGACTCACAGACACTGCCTGAGTAATACATGTAACTACACACTGACTCACAGACACTGCCTGAGTAATACAGTACATGTCACACACTGACTCACAGACACTGCCTGAGTAATACACGTAACTATACACTGACTCACAGACACTGCCTGAGAAATACATGTAACCACGCACTGACTCAGACACTGCCTGAGTAATACATGTAACTACACACTGACTCACAGACACTGCCTGAGTAATACATGTAACTACACACTGACTCACAGACACTGCCTGAGTAATACATGTAACTACACACTGACACTGCCTGAGTAATACATGTAACTACACACTGACTCAGACACTGCCTGAGTAATACATGTAACTACACACTGACTCACAGACACTGCCTGAGTAATACATGTCACACACTGACTCACAGACACTGCCTGAGTAATACATGTCACACACTGACTCACAGACACTGCCTGAGTAATACACGTAACTACACACTGACTCGCAGACACTGCCTGAGTAATACACGTAACTACACACTGACTCGCAGACACTGCTTGAGTAATACATGTAACTACACACTGACTCACACTGCCTGAGTAATACATGTCACACACTGACTCACAGCCACTGCCTGAGTATTACATGTAACTACACACTGACTCACAGACACTGCCTGAGTAATACATGTAACTACACACTGACTCACAGACACTGCCTGAGTAATACATGTAACTACACACTGACTCACAGACACTGCCTGAGTAATACATGTAACTACACACTGACTCACAGACACTGCCTGAGTAATACATGTAACTACACACTGACTCACAGACACTGCCTGAGTAATACATGTAACTACACACTGACTCACAGACACTGCCTGAGTAATACATGTAACTACACACTGACTCACAGACACTGCCTGAGTATTACATGTAACTACACACTGACTCACAGACACTGCCTGAGTAATACACGTAACTACACACTGAATCACAGAAACTGCCTGAGTAATACATGTAACTACACACTGACTCACAGACACTGCCTGAGTATTACATGTAACTACACACTGACTCACAGACACTGCCTGAGTAATACATGTCACACACTGACTCACAGACACTGCTTGAGTAATACATGTAACTACACACTGACTCACAGACACTGCCTGAGTAATACATGTAACTACACACTGACTCACACACTGCCTGAGTAATACACGTAACTACACACTGACTCACAGACACTGCCTGAGTAATACATGTAACTACACACTGACTCACAGACACTGCCTGAGTAATACATGTAACTACACACTGACTCACAGACACTGCCTGAGTAATACATGTAACTACACACTGACTCACAGACACTGCCTGAGTAATACATGTAACTACACACTGACTCACAGACACTGCCTGAGTAATACATGTAACTACACACTGACTCACACTGCCTGAGTAATACATGTAACTACACACTGACTCACAGACACTGCCTGAGTAATACATGTAAATACGCACTGACTCACAGACACTGCCTGAGTAATACATGTAACTACACACTGACTCACAGACACTGCCTGAGTAATACATGTAACTACACACTGACACTGCCTGAGTAATATATGTAACTACACACTGACTCACAGACACTGCCTGAGTAATACATGTAACTACACACTGACTCACAGACACTGCCTGAGTAATACACGTAACTACACACTGACTCACAGACACTGCCTGAGTAATACATGTAACTACACACTGACTCACAGACACTGCCTGAGTAATACATGTAACTACACACTGACTCACAGACACTGCCTGAGTAATACACGTAACTACACACTGACTCTCAGACACTGCCTGAGTAATACATGTAACTACACACTGACTCACAGACACTGCCTGAGTAATACTTGTAACTACACACTGACACTGCCTGAGTAATACATGTAACTACACACTGACTCACAGACACTGCCTGAGTAATACATGTAACTACACACTGACTCACAGACACTGCCTGAGTAATACATGTAACTACACACTGACACTGCCTGAGTATTACATGTAACTACACACTGACTCACAGACACTGCCTGAGTAATACATGTAACTACAGTACGCACTGACTCACAGACACTGCCTGAGTAATACATGTAACTACACACTGACTCACAGACACTGCCTGAGTAATACATGTAACTACACACTGACTCACAGACACTGCCTGAGTAATACATGTAACTACACACTGACTCACAGACACTGCCTGAGTAATACATGTAACTACACACTGACTCACAGACACTGCCTGAGTAATACATGTAACTACACACTGACTCACAGACACTGCCTGAGTAATACATGTAACTACACACTGACTCACACTGCCTGAGTAATACATGTAACTACACACTGACTCACAGACACTGCCTGAGTAATACATGTAAATACGCACTGACTCACAGACACTGCCTGAGTAATACATGTAACTACAGTACGCACTGACTCACAGACACTGCCTGAGTAATACATGTAACTACACACTGACTCACAGACACTGCCTGAGTAATACATGTAACTACACACTGACACTGCCTGAGTAATATATGTAACTACACACTGACTCACAGACACTGCCTGAGTAATACATGTAACTACACACTGACTCACAGACACTGCCTGAGTAATACACGTAACTACACACTGACTCACAGACACTGCCTGAGTAATACATGTAACTACACACTAACTCACAGACACTGCCTGAGTAATACATGTAACTACACACTGACTCACAGACACTGCCTGAGTAATACACGTAACTACACACTGACTCACAGACACTGCCGCCTGAGTATTACATGTAACTACACACTGACTCACAGACACTGCCTGAGTAATACATGTAACTACACACTGACTCACAGACACTGCCTGAGTAATACATGTAACTACACACTGACTCACAGACACTGCCTGAGTAATACATGTAACTACACACTGACTCACAGACACTGCCTGAGTAATACATGTAACTACACACTGACACTGCCTGAGTATTACATGTAACTACACACTGACTCACAGACACTGCCTGAGTAATACATGTAACTACAGTACGCACTGACTCACAGACACTGCCTGAGTAATACATGTAACTACACACTGACTCACAGACACTGCCTGAGTAATACATGTAACTACACACTGACTCACAGACACTGCCTGAGTAATACATGTAACTACACACTGACTCACAGACACTGCCTGAGTAATACATGTAACTACACACTGACTCACAGACACTGCCTGAGTAATACATGTAACTACACACTGACACTGCCTGAGTATTACATGTAACTACACACTGACTCACAGACACTGCCTGAGTAATACATGTAACTACAGTACGCACTGACTCACAGACACTGCCTGAGTAATACATGTAACTACACACTGACTCACAGACACTGCCTGAGTAATACACGTAACTACACACTGACTCACAGACACTGCCTGAGTAATACACGTAACTACACACTGACTCACAGACACTGCCTGAGTAATACATGTAACTACGCACCGACTCACAGACACTGCCTGAGTAATACATGTAACTACACACTGACTCACAGACACTGCCTGAGTAATACATGTAACTACGCACAGACTCACAGACACTGCCTGAGTAATACACGTAACTACAAACTGAATTACTCAGGCAGTGTCTGTGAGTCAGTGCGTAGTTGCATGTATTACTCAGGCAGTGTCTGTGAGTCAGTGTGTAGTTACATGTATTACTCAGGCAGTGTCTGTGAGTCAGTGTGTAACACATGTACAGTATTACTCAGGCAGTGTCTGTGAGTCGGTGTGTAGTTACATGTATTACTCAGGCAGTGTCTGTGAGTCAGTGTGTAGTTACATGTCTTACTCAGGCAGTGTCCGTGAGTCAGTGTGTAGTTACATGTACTGTATTTATAAGGCAGTGTCTGTGAGTCAGTGTGTAGTTACGTGTATTACTCAGGCAGTGTCGGTGAGTCAGTGTGTAGTTACATGTATTACTCAGGCAGTGTGTGTTAGTCAGTGTGTAGTTACATGTATTACTCAGGCAGTGTCTGTGAGTCAGTGTGTAGTTACATGTATTACTCAGGCAGTGTCTGTGAGTCAGTGTGTAGTTACATGTATTACTCAGGCAGTGTCTGTGAGTCAGTGTGTAGTTACATGTATTACTCAGGCAGTGTCTGTGAGTCAGTGTGTAGTTACATGTATTACTCAGGCAGTGTCTGTGAGTCAGTGTGTAGTTATGTGTATTACTCAGGCAGTGTCTGAGTCAGTGTGTAGTTACGTGTATTACTCAGGCAGTGTCTGTGAGTCAGTGTGTAGTTACGTGTATTACTCAGGCAGTGTCTGTGAGTCAGTGTGTACAGTAGTTACGTGTATTACTCAGGCAGTGTCTGTGAGTCAGTGCGTAGTTACATGTATTACTCAGGCAGTGTCTGAGTCAGTGTGTAGTTACGTGTAATACTCAGGCAGTGTCTGTGAGTCAGTGTGTAGTTACATGTATTACTCAGGCAGTGTCTGTGAGTCAGTGCGTAGTTACATGTACAGTATTACTCAGGCAGTGTCTGTGAGTCAGTGTGTAGTTACATGTATTACTCAGGCAGTGTCTGTGAGTCTGTGCGTAGTTACATGTATTACTCAGGCAGTGTCTGTGAGTCAGTGTGTAGTTACATGTATTACTCAGGCAGTGTCCGTGAGTCAGTGTGTAGTTACATGTACTGTATTTATAAGGCAGTGTCTTTGAGTCAGTGTGTAGTTACGTGTATTACTCAGGCAGTGTCGGTGAGTCAGTGTGTAGTTACATGTATTACTCAGGCAGTGTCTGTGAGTCAGTGTGTAGTTTCTGTACAGTACATGTATTACTCAGGCAGTGTCTGTGAGTCAGTGTGTAGTTACATGTATTACTCAGGCAGTGTCTGTGAGTCAGTGTGTAGTTACATGTATTACTCAGGCAGTGTCTGTGAGTCAGTGTGTAGTTACGTGTATTACTCAGGCAGTGTCTGTGAGTCAGTGTGTAGTTACATGTAATACCCAGGCAGTGTCTGTGAGTCAGTGTGTAGTTACGTGTATTACTCAGGCAGTGTCTGTGAGTCAGTGTGTAGTTACGTGTATTACTCAGGCAGTGTCTGTGAGTCAGTGTGTAGTTACATGTAATACTCAGGCAGTGTCTGTGAGTCGGTGTGTAGTTACGTGTATTACTCAGGCAGTGTCTGTGAGTCGGTGTGTAGTTACGTGTATTACTCAGGCAGTGTCTGTGAGTCAGTGTGTAGTTACTGTACAGTACATGTATTACTCAGGCAGTGTCTGTGAGTCAGTGTGTAGTTACATGTATTACTCAGGCAGTGTCTGTGAGTCAGTGTGTAGTTACGTGTAATACTCAGGCAGTGTCTGTGAGTCAGTGTGTAGTTACATGTAATACTCAGGCAGTGTCTGTGAGTCAGTGTGTAGTTACGTGTATTACTCAGGCAGTGTCTGTGAGTCGGTGTGTAGTTACGTGTATTACTCAGGCAGTGTCTGTGAGTCAGTGTGTAGTTACGTGTATTACTCAGGCAGTGTCTGAGTCAGTGTGTAGTTACGTGTATTACTCAGGCAGTGTCTGTGAGTCAGTGTGTAGTTAAATGTAATACTCAGGCAGTGTCTGTGAGTCAGTGTGTAATTACGTGTATTACTCAGGCAGTGTCTGTGAGTGAGTGTGTAGTTACATGTATTACTCAGGCAGTGTCTGTGAGTCAGTGTGTAGTTACATGTATTACTCAGGCAGTGTCTGTGAGTCAGTGCGTAGTTACATGTACTGTATTACTCAGACAGTGTCTGTGAGTCAGTGGGAAGTTACATTCAATACTCGGGCAGTGTCTGTGAGTCAGTGTGTAGTTGCATGTATTACTCAGGCAGTGTCTGTGAGTCAGTGTGTAGTTACATGTATTACTCAGGCAGTGTCTGTGAGTCAGTGTGTAGTTACTGTACATGTATTACTCAGGCAGTGTCTGTGAGTCAGTGTGTAGTTACATGTATTACTCAGGCAGTGTCTGAGTCAGTGGGAAGTTACATGTATTACTCAGGCAGTGTCTGTGAGTCAGTGTGTAGTTACATGTATTACTCAGGCAGTGTCTGTGAGTCAGTGTGTAGTTACATGTATTACTCAGGCAGTGTCTGTGAGTCAGTGTGTAGTTGCATGTATTACTCAGGCAGTGTCTGTGAGTCAGTGTGTAGTTACAGTACATGTATTACTCAGGCAGTGTCTGTGAGTCAGTGTGTAGTTACATGTGACTCACAGACACTGCCTGAGTAATACATGTAATTACACACTGACTCACAGACACTGCCTGAGTAATACACGTAACTACACACTGACTCAGACACTGCCTGAGTATTACATGTAACTACACACTGACTCACACACTGCCTGAGTAATACATGTAACTACACACTGACTCATACTGCCTGAGTAATACATGTAACTACACACTGACTCACAGACACTGCCTGAGTATTACATGTAACTACACACTGACTCACAGACACTGCCTGAGTAATACATGTAATTACACACTGACTCACAGACACTGCCTGAGTAATACATGTAACTACACACTGACTCATACTGCCTGAGTAATACATGTAACTACACACTGACTCACAGACACTGCCTGAGAAATACATGTAACTACACACTGACTCACAGACACTGCCTGAGTAATACATGTAACTACACACTGACTCAAAGACACTGCCTGAGTAATACATGTATCTACACACTGACTCACAGACACTGCCTGAATAATACATGTAACTACACACTGACTCACAGACACTGCCTGAGTATTACATGTAACTACACACTGACTCACAGACACTGCCTGAGTAATACATGTAACTACACACTGACTCACAGACACTGCCTGAGTAATACATGTCACACACTGACTCACAGACACTGCCTGAGTAATACACGTAATTACACACTGACTCACAGACACTGCCTGAGTAATACATGTAACTACACACTGACTCGCAGACACTGCCTGAGTAATACATGTCACACACTGACTCACAGACACTGCCTGAGTAATACACGTAACTACACACTGACTCGCAGACACTGCCTGAGTAATACATGTAACTACACACTGACTCACAGACACTGCCTGAGTAATACATGTACAGTAACTACACACTGACTCACAGACACTGCCTGAGTAATATATGTAACTACACACTGACTCACAGACACTGCCTGAGTAATACATGTCACACACTGACTCACAGACACTGCCTGAGTAATACACGTAACTATACACTGACTCACAGACACTGCCTGAGTATTACATGTAACTACACACTGACTCACAGACACTGCCTGAGTAATACATGTAACTACACACTGACTCACAGACACTGCCTGAGTAATACATGTAACTACACACTGACACTGCCTGAGTAATATATGTAACTACACACTGACTCACAGACACTGCCTGAGTAATACATGTAACTACACACTGACTCACAGACACTGCCTGAGTAATACATGTAACTACACACTGACTCACAGACACTGCCTGAGTAATACATGTAACTACACACTGACTCACAGACACTGCCTGAGTAATACACGTAACTACACACTGACTCTCAGACACTGCCTGAGTAATACATGTAACTACACACTGACTCACAGACACTGCCTGAGTAATACATGTAACTACACACTGACTCACAGACACTGCCTGAGTAATACATGTAACTACACACTGACACTGCCTGAGTATTACATGTAACTACACACTGACTCACAGACACTGCCTGAGTAATACATGTAACTACAGTACGCACTGACTCACAGACACTGCCTGAGTAATACATGTAACTACACACTGACTCACAGACACTGCCTGAGTAATACATGTAACTACACACTGACTCACAGACACTGCCTGAGTAATACATGTAACTACACACTGACTCACAGACACTGCCTGAGTAATACATGTAACTACACACTGACTCACAGACACTGCCTGAGTAATACATGTAACTACACACTGACACTGCCTGAGTATTACATGTAACTACACACTGACTCACAGACACTGCCTGAGTAATACATGTAACTACAGTACGCACTGACTCACAGACACTGCCTGAGTGATACATGTAACTACACACTGACTCACAGACACTGCCTGAGTAATACACGTAACTACACACTGACTCACAGACACTGCCTGAGTAATACACGTAACTACACACTGACTCACAGACACTGCCTGAGTAATACATGTAACTACGCACCGACTCACAGACACTGCCTGAGTAATACATGTAACTACACACTGACTCACAGACACTGCCTGAGTAATACATGTAACTACGCACAGACTCACAGACACTGCCTGAGTAATACACGTAACTACAAACTGAATTACTCAGGCAGTGTCTGTGAGTCAGTGCGTAGTTGCATGTATTACTCAGGCAGTGTCTGTGAGTCAGTGTGTAGTTACATGTATTACTCAGGCAGTGTCTGTGAGTCAGTGTGTAACACATGTACAGTATTACTCAGGCAGTGTCTGTGAGTCGGTGTGTAGTTACATGTATTACTCAGGCAGTGTCTGTGAGTCAGTGTGTAGTTACATGTCTTACTCAGGCAGTGTCCGTGAGTCAGTGTGTAGTTACATGTACTGTATTTATAAGGCAGTGTCTGTGAGTCAGTGTGTAGTTACGTGTATTACTCAGGCAGTGTCGGTGAGTCAGTGTGTAGTTACATGTATTACTCAGGCAGTGTCTGTGAGTCAGTGTGTAGTTACATGTATTACTCAGGCAGTGTCTGTGAGTCAGTGTGTAGTTACATGTATTACTCAGGCAGTGTCTGTGAGTCAGTGTGTAGTTACATGTATTACTCAGGCAGTGTCTGTGAGTCAGTGTGTAGTTACATGTATTACTCAGGCAGTGTCTGTGAGTCAGTGTGTAGTTATGTGTATTACTCAGGCAGTGTCTGAGTCAGTGTGTAGTTACGTGTATTACTCAGGCAGTGTCTGAGTCAGTGTGTAGTTACGTGTATTACTCAGGCAGTGTCTGTGAGTCAGTGTGTAGTTACGTGTATTACTCAGGCAGTGTCTGTGAGTCAGTGTGTACAGTAGTTACGTGTATTACTCAGGCAGTGTCTGTGAGTCAGTGCGTAGTTACATGTATTACTCAGGCAGTGTCTGAGTCAGTGTGTAGTTACGTGTAATACTCAGGCAGTGTCTGTGAGTCAGTGTGTAGTTACATGTATTACTCAGGCAGTGTCTGTGAGTCAGTGCGTAGTTACATGTACAGTATTACTCAGGCAGTGTCTGTGAGTCAGTGTGTAGTTACATGTATTACTCAGGCAGTGTCTGTGAGTCTGTGCGTAGTTACATGTATTACTCAGGCAGTGTCTGTGAGTCAGTGTGTAGTTACATGTATTACTCAGGCAGTGTCCGTGAGTCAGTGTGTAGTTACATGTACTGTATTTATAAGGCAGTGTCTTTGAGTCAGTGTGTAGTTACGTGTATTACTCAGGCAGTGTCGGTGAGTCAGTGTGTAGTTACATGTATTACTCAGGCAGTGTCTGTGAGTCAGTGTGTAGTTTCTGTACAGTACATGTATTACTCAGGCAGTGTCTGTGAGTCAGTGTGTAGTTACATGTATTACTCAGGCAGTGTCTGTGAGTCAGTGTGTAGTTACATGTATTACTCAGGCAGTGTCTGTGAGTCAGTGTGTAGTTACGTGTATTACTCAGGCAGTGTCTGTGAGTCAGTGTGTAGTTACATGTAATACCCAGGCAGTGTCTGTGAGTCAGTGTGTAGTTACGTGTATTACTCAGGCAGTGTCTGTGAGTCAGTGTGTAGTTACTGTACAGTACATGTATTACTCAGGCAGTGTCTGTGAGTCAGTGTGTAGTTACATGTATTACTCAGGCAGTGTCTGTGAGTCAGTGTGTAGTTACGTGTAATACTCAGGCAGTGTCTGTGAGTCAGTGTGTAGTTACATGTAATACTCAGGCAGTGTCTGTGAGTCAGTGTGTAGTTACGTGTATTACTCAGGCAGTGTCTGTGAGTCGGTGTGTAGTTACGTGTATTACTCAGGCAGTGTCTGTGAGTCAGTGTGTAGTTACGTGTATTACTCAGGCAGTGTCTGAGTCAGTGTGTAGTTACGTGTATTACTCAGGCAGTGTCTGTGAGTCAGTGTGTAGTTAAATGTAATACTCAGGCAGTGTCTGTGAGTCAGTGTGTAATTACGTGTATTACTCAGGCAGTGTCTGTGAGTGAGTGTGTAGTTACATGTATTACTCAGGCAGTGTCTGTGAGTCAGTGTGTAGTTACATGTATTACTCAGGCAGTGTCTGTGAGTCAGTGCGTAGTTACATGTACTGTATTACTCAGACAGTGTCTGTGAGTCAGTGGGAAGTTACATTCAATACTCGGGCAGTGTCTGAGTCAGTGTGTAGTTGCATGTATTACTCAGGCAGTGTCTGTGAGTCAGTGTGTAGTTACATGTATTACTCAGGCAGTGTCTGTGAGTCAGTGTGTAGTTACTGTACATGTATTACTCAGGCAGTGTCTGTGAGTCAGTGTGTAGTTACATGTATTACTCAGGCAGTGTCTGAGTCAGTGGGAAGTTACATGTATTACTCAGGCAGTGTCTGTGAGTCAGTGTGTAGTTACATGTATTACTCAGGCAGTGTCTGTGAGTCAGTGTGTAGTTAAATGTATTACTCAGGCAGTGTCTGTGAGTCAGTGTGTAGTTGCATGTATTACTCAGGCAGTGTCTGTGAGTCAGTGTGTAGTTACAGTACATGTATTACTCAGGCAGTGTCTGTGAGTCAGTGTGTAGTTACATGTGACTCACAGACACTGCCTGAGTAATACATGTAATTACACACTGACTCACAGACACTGCCTGAGTAATACACGTAACTACACACTGACTCAGACACTGCCTGAGTATTACATGTAACTACACACTGACTCACACACTGCCTGAGTAATACATGTAACTACACACTGACTCATACTGCCTGAGTAATACATGTAACTACACACTGACTCACAGACACTGCCTGAGTATTACATGTAACTACACACTGACTCACAGACACTGCCTGAGTAATACATGTAATTACACACTGACTCACAGACACTGCCTGAGTAATACATGTAACTACACACTGACTCATACTGCCTGAGTAATACATGTAACTACACACTGACTCACAGACACTGCCTGAGAAATACATGTAACTACACACTGACTCACAGACACTGCCTGAGTAATACATGTAACTACACACTGACTCAAAGACACTGCCTGAGTAATACATGTATCTACACACTGACTCACAGACACTGCCTGAATAATACATGTAACTACACACTGACTCACAGACACTGCCTGAGTAATACACGTAATTACACACTGACTCACAGACACTGCCTGAGTAATACATGTAACTACACACTGACTCGCAGACACTGCCTGAGTAATACATGTCACACACTGACTCACAGACACTGCCTGAGTAATACATGTAACTACACACTGACTCGCAGACACTGCCTGAGTAATACATGTCACACACTGACTCGCAGACACTGCCTGAGTAATACATGTAACTACACACTGACTCACAGACACTGCCTGAGTAATACATGTACAGTAACTACACACTGACTCACAGACACTGCCTGAGTAATATATGTAACTACACACTGACTCACAGACACTGCCTGAGTAATACATGTCACACACTGACTCACAGACACTGCCTGAGTAATACACGTAACTATACACTGACTCACAGACACTGCCTGAGTAATACACGTAACTACACACTGACTCACAGACACTGCCTGAGTAATACATGTAACTACACACTGACTCACAGACACTGCCTGAGTAATACACGTAACTACACAGACTCACAGACACTGCCTGAATATTACATGTAACTACACACTGACTCACAGACACTGCCTGAGTAATACATGTAACTACACACTGACTCACAGACACTGCCTGAGTAATACAGTACATGTCACACACTGACTCACAGACACTGCCTGAGTAATACACGTAACTATACACTGACTCACAGACACTGCCTGAGTATTACATGTAACTACACACTGACTCACAGACACTGCCTAAGTAATACATGTAACTACGCACAGACTCACAGACACTGTCTGAGTAATACACGTAACTACACACTGACTCACAGACACTGCCTGAGTAATACATGTACAGTAACTACACACTGACTCACAGACACTGCCTGAGTAATACACGTAACTATACACTGACTCACAGACACTGCCTGAGTATTACATGTAACTACACACTGACTCACAGACACTGCCTGAGTAATACACGTAACTATACACTGACTCACAGACACTGCCTGAGTATTACATGTAACTACACACTGACTCAAAGACACTGCCTGAGTAATACATGTCACACACTGACTCTCAGACACTGCCTGAGTAATACACGTAACTACACACTGACTCACAGACACTGCCTGAGTAATACATGTAACTACACACTGACTCACAGACACTGCCTGAGTAATACACGTAACTACACACTGACTCGCAGACACTGCCTGAGTAATACACGTAACTACACACTGACTCACACACTGCCTGAGTAATACACGTAACTACACACTGACTTACTCAGGCAGTGTCTGTGAGTCAGTGTGTAGTTGCATGTATTACTCAGGCAGTGTCTGTGAGTCAGTGCGTAGTTACATGTATTACTCAGGCAGTGTCTGTGAGTTAGTGTGTAGTTACATGTAATACTCAGGCAGTGTCTGTGAGTCAGTGTGTAGTTACGTGTAATACTCAGGCAGTGTCTGTGAGTCAGTGTGTAGTTACATGTAATACTCAGGCAGTGTCTGTGAGTCGGTGTGTAGTTACGTGTATTACTCAGGCAGTGTCTGTGAGTCGGTGTGTAGTTACGTGTATTACTCAGGCAGTGTCTGTGAGTCGTTGTGTAGTTACGTGTATTACTCAGGCAGTGTCTGTGCGTCAGTGTGTAGTTACATGTATTACTCAGGCAGTGTCTGTGAGTCAGTGTGTAGTTACATGTATTACTCAGGCAGTGTCTGTGAGTCAGTGTGTAGTTACATGTATTCTGAAGCCAGGGCACGTTGGTATGAATGGCTCCCGATAGCATTAACACAGTTCCCTTTTAAATCACTCCAAGTCCTATAATATTTCCTCCACTTTATTGGGAAAAGGTAGCAGGGTACAGATGCTTGTGGATGGTGTGTATTGGTGATTATTAGTTAGGAACCGGTAAAAAGAGATGGCCTCACCAAGGGTTATAAACAGAGAAAGGTTCTTTACTCGCTGTCTCCAGGGTTGAAAAGGAAGTGAGGTGCGGTGTGGGCAAAGGAAAAGTCTAGGGGCAGACCATGTCTGAACAAACAGGAGGGGGGGCAGACTAGCCCATTCTGGTGAGGATCTCAGAGACTGCTGTAGCAGCTCACTGATGTCATGCTCGCAGGCAAGGAGTGCAACATTGTTGCAAGCCACGCAGGCACAGTATGTGTCTGCAGACTCCATGCAGCTGGGAATAAAATCTGACAGGCAGAAACTGCAAAGGAGAGAGGGGGGTGAGTCAGAAATGTGGCTCTTGTTCCATAACACTCCCCGTCTGGTATCTGTAGATACCACTATATGGCAAGCTATGTGGAACATATGTGCAATACATACAACATAACAATATACTGCAAAGGTCCATATTTCCATAGCAATGTGATACCGGCTGGTACCACTGGCATCAAAGTCCTTTGGCCAGGCCTTCCAGTAAGGGAAGCCAGGTGGGTGCGCAGCTCTTGGTTAGCTTGACGCACCACAATGTCTCTTAAAAGTCCACGGCACTGGTCGCGCAAGTATCTTTTGATACTATTGTCTCTATTATCTTTAGTGTCTATTTGTAATTCCTTACATGCTCCAACAAAATTGGTACCACAATCGGAGCGTATTTGTTTAACTGGTCCTCTGACTGCGAAGAACCTTCTGAGGGCATTTATGAAGCTTGAAGCATCCATAGATTCTATAACCTCGATGTGTATCGCTCGCATACTCATGCAGGTGAAGAGTACCGCCCATCGTTTGCTGTTTGCTAGTCCGCCCCTAGTTCTATGCGAGATGACCATCCAGGGCCCAAATACATCAAGTCCTACATAGGTAAAGGGGGGTTCTGTATTAAGTCTGTCGATAGGTAGATCCGCCATCCTTTGGTCTTGGCTTTTGCCTCTCAGCATTCGGCACCTAACACATTTGTGGAGATTACTGGCCACGCACCTTTTCATGCCAACGACCCAAATGCCCGCCGCCCTAATGGCGCCTTCGGTGAAGTGTCGTCCCTGATGCATGACTTGTTCGTGGTAGTGGCGCACCAACAAAGTGGCGATGTGATGCCGGCCAGGGATGATGAGAGGGTTGCTTTCCTCCCTGCTCAGTTGGGACTTATTGAGGCGGCCTCCTACTCTCATGAGGCCGTCGTTGTCGATGAAGGGATTCAACTTCCAAGGTGGACTGTTTTTGTTAACACTCTTCTTTCCGCGAATGCAATTGATCTCTTCCGCATATGTTTCCCTTTGAACATGACTCAGAACAGTTTCCTTAGCCTTTGTAATTTCCTCTACGGTGCGCAGCTCTTTGCAGATGTGCCAGCCGTGGCAACCGGTAGTTTTACCGTCTGGTGTCTGGCGGAAGGAGGAGGCTATATGCCCGAGATGGGCTACTGTTTGCAGAAGGGCCGTCCACTTTGAGAAGCGTTGGAATCGATGTGATCCGAATGCGTTTTTGTGCGATACATTGGTGAGTACCACGGATACTTGTGGGGGCCTTATCTCCGTATCCTTTTCGGGATCCACGAGTTCAAAATCGTCAACTGGGGTTAGTAGCGTTTCCGCAGGCTGCGCAAGAAACATTGGTCCTGTGAGCCACGACGTATTCTGCAGTTGAGATGCGGGTACTGATCTGGTGGCGTGATCTGCGGGATTTTGCTCTGTGGGCACGTGGTGCCATTGTTCTGGTTGGGTTGACTTCCTGATTCTTTCTACGCGGTTAGCTACGTATACGTAGAATCTCCTTTTCTTATTGTAGATGTATCCCAGTACCACCTTGCTATCTGTGTAGAGTTTGACGGCATCTGGTTTGCTGTCCATCTCATTCTCGATAAGCTCCGCCAGTTCTACTGCTAGCACTGCACCACACAGCTCGAGTCTGGGTATAGTATGGTCAGGTTGTGGCGCCAGCTTAGCTTTGCCAAGGATGAACCTGATGTGGCAACTTCCATCCACGTCCGTGGTTTTTAGGTAGGCCACCCCTGCTATAGCTTTGGTGGAGGCATCTGAGAACACGCAAAGCTCTTTGCTGTGTGCGGCGGTGAGAGATATAGGTGAATAGGGGCGTGGGATTTGAAGTTGCTCGAGGGCCTTCAGGGAGTGTTTCCACGTTTCCCACTCTTTCCGTTTTTCTGGAGGTAGTGGGGTGTCCCATTCCTGTTTATCGAAGGACATTTCTCTGAGGAGGGACTTCCCTTGTATAGTGACAGGAGCCACGAATCCTAGCGGGTCGTAGAGACTGTTAACGGTGGACAGGACTCCGCGACGTGTGAAGGGTTTTTCTTCGATGGCTACCTGGAACGTAAAGGTGTCTGTTTTAAGATTCCAGCTTATCCCCAGGCTCCGCTGTATGGGAGGCGTGTCGGTCCCCAGATCCAAATTCTTGAGATCTGGTGCTTGATCATCTGCGTGAAACGCCTTCATCACTGTGGCACTGTTGGAAGCTATTTTGTGCAACCTTAGGTTGGCCTTCGCTAACATCTTTTGTGTCCTCTTGAGTAGATCTACGGCTTCTTCTTCAGTGGGAACTGATTTTAATCCGTCGTCCACATAGAAGTCTCTTTCGACGAAGCTCCTGGCGTCTTTCCCGAACTCTGCTTCTCCGTCTTGGGCCGTTCTGAGGCCGTAGGCTGCCACTGCAGGTGATGGGCTGTTCCCGAAGACATGTACTTTCATGCGGTACTCCGTGATTTCTTTTTCTACGTCGTCATCTTGGTACCACAGGAATCTTAGGTAGTTACGGTTGTCTTCTCGCACAAGGAAGCAGTGGAACATCTGTTGAATGTCTGCGGTTACGGCGATAGGTTCCTTGCGGAAGCGGATCAGCACTCCCAGAAGACTGTTCGTCAGATCCGGCCCGGTGAGGAGGACATCGTTTAGGGAGACTCCCTGATGCTGAGCACTGGAGTCGAATACCACTCGGATTTGGCCAGGTTTCTGGGGGTGGTAGACGCCAAACGACGGGAGGTACCAGCATTCTTCGCCTTCTTTCATTGGGGGCGCCGACTCTGCATGGCCACTGTGGAAGATTTTTTGCATGAAGGCCACAAAGTGTTCCTTGGTCTCCGGTTTCCTTTGTAGGTTACGGCGGAGCGAAGCGAGCCTAGACATAGCATGGTCTCTGTTGTTTGGGAGGCGTCTTCTTGGCGAGCGGAAAGGTAGTGGGGCCACCCAACTGCCCAATTCGTCCTTGAAGAGCTCCTTATCCATTAACATCAAGAATTCTTTGTCTTCCATTGATGGCGCCTGTTTGTCGTCGTCCTTTGTTGTCTGGAACACTGTACTCCCTAGGTCATTGGGGTATTTTCTTGCCACAGGCGCGTCTCCGTAGTTCCTTTTGGTCTTGAGCTTCTCGTGGACCTGAAAGTGGTTCGGACAAGGTTTGAAGTGGGATATACGACCGTTCTCCAACAAGTTCGTCTGTAGGGCGCCTACGTTGTCGGGTCCTCGTATCCTGTCTATGCATACTTCTCCAACTACCACCCATCCTAGATCGAGCCTTTGGGCGCTTGGGCCGTTGTGGTCCCCATTTCGCTGTTCGCGGATCTTGTGTGCTCTCATGATGTCTCTGCCAAGTAGCAGCAGGATCTGGGCATCTTCGTCTAGTGGTGGGATATGATCGGCAATGGTTTTTAGATGGGGATGGTGTCGCGCCACGTCTGGCGTGGGGATCTCAGTCCTATCTTCCGCCATGTGATTGCACTCGATGAGTGTGGGAAGGGGCATGCTCACTTTGCCGTCTATTGAGCATATGGTGTAGCCATTCACTCTTCTCCCTGTAGTCTCCATTCGCCCTGCGCACGTTCTGAGAGTGTAAGGAGAAGTACTGTCTTGTATGCCGAACATATCGAAGAATTCTGACCTGACCAGCGATCGGTTGCTCTGGTCGTCGATGATTGCATACATCCGTTTGGCTCTTTGGGGTTGTCCCTCTGGGTGCACTGCTACCAGACATATTTTAGAGCAAGATCTACCGTCGTCTCCTTCTCCGCATACTTCTGTGCATTTGGATGCTACTGACGTCGGGGGGGGGGTGTCTCCCACTTCTTCCTCCCCGCCCTGCTTTGTCGGAGGGTTAGGGGCTTTGCTTGCTTTGGGCTTCATAGCTTCCGGGTGTAGAGCGGCTATGTGCCTGTCGCTATCGCACTCTGTGCATTTCATAGCTTCTTTGCAGTCCTTGAATAAATGAGTTGTGGAAGCACAACATTTGAAACAGGCTCCCCATTCCCTGAGTAGGTTCTTTCGCTCCTCTATGGGTTTCATCCTGAATCCGAAGCACTTGTTAAGTGGATGCGGCTTTTTGTGGATAGGGCATTCTTTGTTAAGGTCCCTTGGTTTTTTGTCCCTGTCGGCCGTCTGGCTGGGACTCGCGTGGGTCGTAGGGGGCACGTCCGTCCTGTGGACCGAGATGGGTGTTCTGGAGTCCTTGCACCTTGCTGTTGACCTTTCGTTCCTTGGGTGGCTGGCGCTGGATGTGGTTTGCGCCCCTAAGACGAAGCTGGGGTCGTTTCTTGTCTTTGCCGCTTCGCAGATGAAGCTCACGAAGAATGAGAATGGGGGGAAGACAACCTGCTTCTCCCTTTTGTATTTGGAACCTTGTGAAAGCCACCTTTCTTGGAGGTTGAAGGGTAGCTTCTCCAGGATGGGTCTCACTCCACGAGCTGAATCTAGGGCGTTGAGACCTATTAAGGAATGGTCTTTCCTTGCGAACTCCAGTTCTTGCAGCAGGTCTCCAAGATCTCGTAACTTCGAGTAGTCTTTACTCGTGATCTTGGGGAAGCTCTCGATTCTTTTGAAGAGTGAATCCTCGACTGCTTCAGGGCTGCCATAGGTCTCTTCTAGCCTTTCCCACACTAGGTCCAGACCTACTTGGGGTTGATGTGCGTTTGCCGTCCGAAGTCTCTGCGCTTGCTCCCTGGATACGTTCCCCAAGAACTTAACTAACAGGTTGAGCTCTTCCCTTGCTGAGAAGTCCAAGCTGTCGATTGCGTCTTTGAACGTGAACTTCCACGTCCGGTAGTTCGCAGGGCGGTCGTCGAAGCTGATGAGTCCTGCGTGCACCAAGTCGCGCCGGATCATGTACTTGGCTATGTCTGTCAGACCTGAGACGTCGGCGCGTTTGCCCCGTTCTGAGGTATTTGCTGGGACGGTCTGTGCGGTCGCCTCTTCCTTGGCGTGGACGCGTGATGGCTGCTGGCCAGTGTGAGGGGCTGTTTTCTCCCGCGTGGGTGTACCTGGATTACGAGCCTGTTGTGGTGCATCCGTGTGCGCTCTGGCGTGTGGATCACTGTTGCGGCTGTGGCTATCCCAGGCAGCGTGTGCCATTGACGGAGCAGCGTCTTCTCCTCGTGGTCCTAGCGAGTCTTCGTTGTCTGTGGTGTCGCTCCCTCCGTGTTGAGATGGTGCGCTGGTGTTTACACTGAAGAGGCTCCTTACGTAGTCTTCAGTGCGTTGGGCTGGATCCTCTGAGGCTATCCGTCTGTACGGTAGCTCCCCGCCATCCTGTTGCGCGGCTGCTTCTAGGACTTCAGCTTGGGCTATGGCGGCGGCGGCTTCCTTCTCTTGATTAAGCGCCTCTAGTTCCGCATCAAATTCGGCTTTCCTACGCGCAGTGGCGGCATTGGCAGCGGCGGCGGCGGTAGCAGCAGCGGCGGCATTTGCAGCGGCAGCGGTAGCAGTGGCATTCTGCTCCTCCTCTTCTATGCGCGCTTTTTCTGCCCTTACTGCTGCCTCTCTGCGACTATATTCGGCCCTGGCACGTGCGGCCTCTGCGGCGGCTCGCGCCTTGGTAGCGTTTGTGCTTGCGCTGGACGCGTTAGATTGCACTGATCTTGCTGACCTTGATGAGTGTCTGGATATGCTTGAGCGCTGCGATGCAGTTTCCAGCAAAAGGTCTTTTCTCTGGTCTTCGGCCTCAGTAATAGTGGTCTGCACGAAGCCGTCACGCTCCAGGTCAGTTGCCTCCTGCTGGTCGCGTTCGCTGAGGCTTTCCTCTGTGTTAATTCTTTTTAGGTAGGCGAGATATGTTTGACAGCATTTGGTAACGTTTGTGACTTGACCTCAATTGGGCTATAGCTTGCCTAATTTGTTTCTCCTGATCACTAGTGCTTGCAACGTTACATATTTCATGACCAGTGTCCTCCCAGGCCTTCTCTAACCTTTCGCGGTGTGCTTCAATGTCGCTCTCATATTTTTCGCGGGCCTTTTGTGTCAGTGTGACTGTCCGTTTAGGCCTTGCGCCTGCCTGCGCCTGTTGCAGATGCGCAGCGGTCTCTGTGTCTGAGAGATCGCTTTCCTGCGTGATGTCTGGTGAGGCTCTGAGTTCTGCCATGCTGTAGGTGTGTGTAGGCCTTTGCCAGTGCGTGTGGCGTGCGGTCTTTTACCTGTCAGCGATGGGCGTCTGTCTCAGATGATGCCGAGCGGTGTCCTGCAGCGTGCAGCGTTGGGGTAGCTGTACTTACAGATGTCCGTTGGCTCCTCACTGTGGGGCTGGGCAGCGGGTGGACTCAGACAGAGAAAAAGCAATTAGGTATTGTGAGAGAAGCACTGTTAGTTGCAAGGCTGTGTGCAGTTTGCTGTATAAAGCTTGCTGCCCTGTCTGGCAGAGTGAAGCTGCTGCTTGTCCTGGGGTGCAGAGACTATTCTGTATAGCATAAAGTCTTTGAGTAGTAGCTGCTGTGTGATTCCTTTGTGTAGTATTAGCAAAGTAAGGCTGCTCACTGTCTTTGCATAAAGCTGTGGTAGTTTGCTGTGTAGAGGCTTGTGGCTCTGTGTAGCAACGTGCTTGTGCAATGTGGTGAGAGACTGCTGTTTATTTATTTGCTACGTAAGCTGCTCGCTTGTATCTTTAGCATAAAGGCTGTGGGTAGCAGCTCCTCTGTGTGTATTTCCCAAGGCACACGGTCCTCTTTTTACTATTCTGAAGCCAGGGCACGTTGGTATGAATGGCTCCCGATAGCATTAACACAGTTCCCTTTTAAATCACTCCAAGTCCTATAATATTTCCTCCACTTTATTGGGAAAAGGTAGCAGGGTACAGATGCTTGTGGATGGTGTGTATTGGTGATTATTAGTTAGGAACCGGTAAAAAGAGATGGCCTCACCAAGGGTTATAAACAGAGAAAGGTTCTTTACTCGCTGTCTCCAGGGTTGAAAAGGAAGTGAGGTGCGGTGTGGGCAAAGGAAAAGTCTAGGGGCAGACCATGTCTGAACAAACAGGAGGGGGGGCAGACTAGCCCATTCTGGTGAGGATCTCAGAGACTGCTGTAGCAGCTCACTGATGTCATGCTCGCAGGCAAGGAGTGCAACATTGTTGCAAGCCACGCAGGCACAGTATGTGTCTGCAGACTCCATGCAGCTGGGAATAAAATCTGACAGGCAGAAACTGCAAAGGAGAGAGGGGGGTGAGTCAGAAATGTGGCTCTTGTTCCATAACAACATGTATTACTCAGGCAGTGTATGTGAGTCAGTGTGTAGTTACATGTATTACTCAGGCAGTGTCTGTGAGTCAGTGTGTAGTTACTGTACATGTATTACTCAGGCAGTGTCTGTGAGTCAGTGTGTAGTTGTGCTTACTGAATGTTTTTAGCAGGAGGATTAGTGCAGCTTCCTGTCTGAGAGGGTGAGGGGGGGAAGCAACAGGGATTGCACACACGCTGTGTTTCATCTCATTACAATATGCTCAGGCAGAGGCCCCAGGGTGTAAGGTGTGCAATGTGACTTCTAGCTGCCAGGATTGCAGCACAATGCGGCCATGACATGATCTATACAGGTGTAATGGGGGTTAAAATGTATGTGTGATCCATGGTATGTCTGCGCGCGCCCTTTCCCACCATGCCACCCCCACTGAATGACCGCCTGCGCACGCCCTTTTAATTCTTGCCTGCGCGCACCACCCCCTCTCACCACTCCCCAATAATGCCCGCCTGCGCGCCCTTTCCACACACGCCACCCCCCCTCTCACCCCTCCAAAATACCCATCTCTGTCCCCCGCCCGCCACCAGCCGCCTCTCCCTCTCTCCACCCCTCTGGAATAATTAAACATATGTATGTGTCCCCCATGCACACTCACCCACTTACCCTATTTCACCCACTTTCATAGCTCTCCCAGATCTACACCTATCACCCGCACAGCGGATAACCAATGTTACCCCTCAACGCCTGCCGCCACAACCCCCCCCTCACCTTTTACCCACTTTACCATCTGTACACCACCTTTCCTGCCTCTCCACTTGCCGCCTGTCACCCCCCCAACCTCAACGACCCACCTTTCACACACCCGTCTCAACCCCCCTCTTACCTATCCCTACAACCATCCTCTCACACACCTGCCTACCCCCCTCCTCTTACCTACCCCTACAACCCACCTCTCACCCACCCCCCCTCCTCTTACCTACCCCTCCTTAGTTGCACACCTTCACTCACCCCATCCCACCTATCAGACTCCCCTCCCACCCCCCTCTAACACACACAACTCACACCCCCTCTTACCCACCCCTGCTCAATCAGACACTTACCCCCCGCCTCTCACACACCCTATAACTACCACCTTTCAACCACCCCCCTCCACCCCCTCTGACCTACAGCACCCTCCGTCTCTCTCCTATAACATCCCGGGCAACGCCGGGTATATCAGCTAGTAATATATATGAGGGTTGTAGTAATTCTATGTGAAACACAAAGCATTTGTGATTCAATAGTCATTTTTATTTAACTACTTTATTAAACTTTCTCAGCCTTTCTATTCATTGCATTTCCAGTTATTGTGTGGAATTCCAGGCATGAGAAGGTGGTGTTGATACTGTAGCTTGCTGTGATAGTCAGACCTTTTATTTCCCTCTGTATTGCAGGCTCAGACTGTGGGGACATTCACAGTACAGAAGTTCTTCAGAGGTGAATGCCTGGCATTCCTGGCAGGGAAGGATATACTGTACCAAAACCCCCAGCGCACTGATTAACAAAATGATTTCCTCTTTCTCAGCTGAATATTGTTGGGAATAATTGTATTATTGTCCAAGAAATATGTAATAGCATTTGTGCCAATTACAAATATTTATTTGAACCCATTTATTGATGGAAGGGCTAGTATAGCATTGCTGGACAAAGAGATAATCCTACTGTATAAATATATTAAATTCCTTGAACATTCATCATTTTTAAAAGGTTAACGTAGTGTTCAATTGGGCTTTAATCTCTGGGAGTTGGTATACTGTCACCAAACACACCGTCATACCTTGCAATGTCAATACTATTGTAGCCCCGGTCTTATTTTGCCTCCAGAGACCCCCTCTGTAGCGTGCCGAGCGATCGCGGCTGCCGCCGGAGGCAGCGACGGACCCGCCGGCACAACGCAAAGGTGGGGGCCGGAGCAGGGAGTGCTCCGAGTCCCCGGAGTCTCTGCGGCGTACCCGGCTAGCGGGAGCCGCCATGACAGGTTGCGCGAGCGTGCGCATTGGTCGCGCAGGTGCAGTAAGGGCAGCGCACGCGGTCCCAATGCTAAAGAGGTCCTGAGTGGACTACAATTCCCAGCAGCCTCTGGGGATTGTAAAACATACTGGACACCTAACAAGCTCCTATTAAACCCCCAAAATACCCACAACATATATATAAGCATATGAGTATCAGAGGAGTGCTACTGAGCATGGCAATATGCATTAAAACCAGAGACATAACATAAAACACAGACAAAGCTCAGTTTTTAGCACATCTAGTGAGACTCATACACGGTACAGTGCCTAAATATATATGGATAAATATCTAATAAGTAAATGGTCTTTTAGTTTGACATTTTTGGCCAAAATTGTTGTAAGCCCCTGAGCCAACGCCAAGGCAGACCACATATCAGGGGTCCCTAACGCTAATATAAATTCTTAATAACCTGTTTAATAACAGGAAGAATGATTTATAGTAAATCTGTCAATATTAGCTGCAAAGTTCTGTCTGACTGAAGCTTTTATTAACCTGTACATTACCAGGAAAAGCACTCTGTATTAGAGATGTCACAGCCAAACTGCAAGCAGGCAAGTTCCCCTGAGTGGGGGGGGGTTATTAAGAATTTATATTAGCGTTAGGGACCCCTGATATGTGGTCTGCCTTGGCGTTGGCTCAGGGGCTTACAACAATTTTGGCCAAAAATGTCAAACTAAAAGACCATTTACTTATTAGATATTTATCCATATATATTTAGGCACTGTACCGTGTATGAGTCTCACTAGATGTGCTAAAAACTGAGCTTTGTCTGTGTTTTATGTTATGTCTCTGGTTTTAATGCCTCTGGGGATTGCCCTTTCACCCACATCACGTGCAGCCAGCCAGCAAATAGGGTTTTGCAGCTTATCCTGTGGAGGAAGGCTACAATGTTGCGGGGACCACGTTTGGCAGTTGGAGCTGGGAGTAGGAAGGGGGAGGAAGGGTGTAGGGAGCAAGTGGCTCCTACACCAGGTAAGGTAGTTCCCCAGATCCCAGGCAGGCCCCAATCCCCACCAGGGTAAGGGGTAGGTACTGAGGGACGGCCCCTAGGTTAGGGACCCTGCCCTTAGGTGTGAGCGTGCAGTCTTGTCAGTGTCACGGCTGGTAGTGCTGTGAGCGCTGACAAGTAAGCACAGTGTGTGTGTGCAGTGCAGTGTAGCTGCAGGTACCGGTTGAGTGCAGTGCGGTTGCTGCAGGTTCAGTTTGAGTGCAGTGGGTTGCTGCAGGTTCAGTGTGTGCAGTGCGGTTGCTGCAGGTTCAGTGTGTGTGCCGTGGGTTGCTGCAGGTTCCGTGTGTGTGCAGTGCGGTTGCTGCAGGTTCAGTGGGTGTGCAGTGCGGTTGCTGCAGGTTCAGTGGGTGTGCAGTGCGGTTGCTGCAGGTTCAGTGGGTGTGCAGTGCGGTTGCTGCAGGTTCAGTGGGTGTGCAGTGCGGTTGCTGCAGGTACCGAGTGAGTGCAGTGGGTTGCTGCAGGTTCAGTGTGAGTGCAGTGCATTTGCTGCAGAGGTTAGGGAGAAGTTAGTCAGAGGGGAACCGGGAGGTGAAGAGAGAGGTAGTGTGGGTGCAGGGGGTCAGTGACCCACCTGCAAAAGACAGGCTACCCCGTAGGCCCCTAGGAGTGTTCCCTGAAGACACCAAAGGTTGCTGTGCTGCAGGGACGGCCTATAGTAGTGGCGAGCATCACCCTTACTGTGTAGACAGCTAGGGACAAAGAGACAAGCGTGCGGAGCAGGTTGCTGGTGAGTCGCCTGGGACCAGACGGCTGGACATTAAGACCAAGAGGCAGACCGTGATTCATCTGACCCTTTGCGAAGAGGTACCGGTCACCGCCGTGACCAGAAGGTACCATAACATCAAGTGCACCAACACCGGTCAACAGGCGCTAATCCCGCCTTAGGCTAAACTCTTTAGGAACACTGAGCGAGTGGTTAAAGAACTGAGCCTATACCATTACTTTAACATACATGGACACGGTGTGTGGGGCACGCGGTGAGGGGACGGAGACGTTGCTCCTGATGAGTGGCCGAGCCACTAAGGTTACATGTTAAGGTTATACCGTTAGAGTATAAGTGTACATGTTGTGTTATTGCTACCATGCATTATTATAGTAAAACCAGTTACAATCATATGGTGTTGTATGTTTCTTGCCCCGGGGAATCTCACATCACGGGGATCCTGGGTAAGTGGAGGCGCTGTGCTAAGTAAGTGTATGAGTTTTACCCCAGGCTCCCAGCTAGCGGAGGCTCAGATCTCCTGGAGCCGCAGGTGTTGTACAGTAACCAGTAGTTCCTTTGGGAGGGTTCAGAAAAAGGGCTACACTTTGTACAGAGCAACAAATAATACTTTATCTTTAAGCTTGTTTGTGCCTATGAGTTTGGGCAGATATAAACAAACCAAAGACTTACAAGTGAAAATAGGTTCATTAGAGCCCATGTCAAAAATCAACTTTGTCTTAAAAAAGAAGTCTTGTCCTAATGGACTGATTTAAGTTACACAGCATTAAATTAAATACAAGCGTCAGTTCGCCAACGTTAGGCTACGGCCCCAGTCACTGCGTGCCCGTGCGCGTCGGAGCACCTGGTGGCACGTGCACCAGTTTCAGCCGCGACCTGCGGTTTGCGCTTTCAGTGAAGAGCAGGAGATCCGCCAGGGAGAGTGGGGGGGGGGGCGGAAATGGCGTCACGCGGCTGATTCGCCCACATTGGCTGAACCACCGTCGTGACGTTGCCACAGCTCGGCCGCCGCACCAAAAGACTAAAATCTTGTCTTTTGGCAAAGGCGGTCACGAATCGCGCTTAATGCGTGCGCACACGCACGCCGACTGGGGCCTGCCCCATAGAGGGCTGCACTTTGTGTGCTTTGCTCACGCTGTCGCGGCCTCTGGTGGACGAAGCCTTAGTGGTATTTATCATTATTCAGTAATGGCTAATATATGCACACAGTATATATTCACACAGTATATATACACACATATACACACATTATATATACACACACACTTCTACACACAGTATATATATATATATATATATATATATATATATATATATATATATATATATATATATATATATATATATATATATATATATATATACACACAGTATATATATATAGGGTGACCATTCGTCCCGGTTTTGCCGGGACAGTCCTGATTTTTTCTGTGCTGTCCCGGTTGACAGTCCGTCCCGGAAATGTCCCGGGTTTTGCCCCTGGTGACTGGTCCCGTGCACGGAGACGGCAGCATGAGGAGGATGCGGCGGTCGTGAGTATTTATTTTTTTCCCCAATAGCAGGATGCCAGGGGCGGGGCTTTAGAGTAGAAGCAGGGGATTGGTTGGAGGTCAGGATATGCCGGGGGCGGGGTTTAGTATCGGGGACGGGTGGTGTGTGGTGTGTGGTGTGTGTGTGTGTGTGTGTGTGTGTGTGTGTGTGTGTGTGTGTGTGTACCAGAAGGAAGGCTCACAGCTGACTGGAAAAAAGCCTCACTACTTCTGGCTCCCTACAGTGGCACTACAGGTAAGCCCCATGTTGCCTGTGTGTGTGTGTCTGCCCCCTTCCCAGTCTGTGTGTGTATGACTGCCCCCCCTCCCAGTCTGTGTACAGTATGTGTCTGCCCCCCTCCCAGTCTGTGCGTGCGTGACTGCCCCCCCTCCCAGTCTGTGCGTGTGTGACTGCCCCCCCTCCCAGTCTATGTGTGGGTGACTGCCCCCCTCCCAGTCTGTGTGTGTGACTGCCCCCCCTCCCAGTGTGTGTGACGGCTCCCCCTCCCAGTGTGTGTGTGACAGCCCCTAACCCAGTATGTGTGTGACTGACCCCCCTCCCAGTGTGTGTGTGTGTGACTGCCCCCCCTCCCAGTGTGCGTGTGTGTGACTGCCCCCCCTCCCAGTGACAGAATGTATACAGACACCAACCCACTCTCCCACTCACCCACGTGTCAGTCAGTCACCCACCCATATGTCAGGCAGTCTCCCATGAGTGTCAGGCAGTCTCCCATGAGTGTCAGGCAGTCTCCCATGAGTGTCAGGCAGTCTCCCATGAGTGTCAGGCAGTCTCCTACCCAAGTGTCAGGCAGTCTCCTACCCAAGTGTCAGGCAGTCTAGCCCAAGTGTCAGGCAGTCTCTCACCCACCCACCCAAGTGTCAGGCAGTCTCTCACCCACCCACCCAAGTGTCAGGCAGTCTCCCATCACCCACCCACCCACGTGTCAGGCAGTCTCCCATTAAACCCACCCAAGTGTCAGGCAGTCTCCCATAAAAGGTGTCAGGCAGTCACCCATCACCCACCCACCCAAGTGTCAGGCAGTCTGCCTGTCTGTCTGTCTGTCTCTCTGTCTCTGTCTATCTCTCCCTGTCTCTCTCGGTCTCTGTTCTCTCTCGGTCTCTGTTCTCTCTGTTCTGTCTCATCTGTCATCTGTTTGTTCCTCTGTCTCTCTGTCTGTGTCTCTGTTCTGTCCTCCTGTCTCTCTGCTCAGTCCTCCTGTCTCACTGTTCTGTCCTCCTGTCTCACTGTTCTGTCCTCCTGTCTCTCTCTGTTCTGTCCTCCTGTCTCTCTCTGTTCTGTCCTCCTGTCTCTCTCTGTTCTGTCCTCCTGTCTCTCTCTGTTCTGTCCTCCTGTCTCTCTCTGTTCTGTCCTCCTGTCTCTCTCTGTTCTGTCCTCCTGTCTCTCTCTGTTCTGTCCTCCTGACTCTCTGTTCTGTCCTCCTGTCTCTCTGTAACTGTCTCTCTCTCACTGTCTCTCTCACTGTCTCTCTCTGTCTCACTCACTCAGTCTGTCACCCACTCTCTCTGTCTTACCTTAACTGCCGTATACCTACACCAAAATAACCTATACTGCTTTCTTCCAGATCTGACTCAAGTTTCACACGGGAGACATCGGAAGACAGGTAGGGAACACCTCCCCTCCAGTATAGTACCTTGAGGGACTGCGGATCAGGTAAGATCCCAGGAGGGATTGCTGCTTTAGCAATTGTGAAGAGGGGGCATCCAGACACTGGTTAAGGGGTTCAGAAGCCATTCACATCTGGCTTTTTTTTTGTTGTTCGATTTAGTGAGGTCATCCGAGACACACACACACACACACACACACACACACACACACACACACGTAACAAGGACTAATGATAGTAAAGTATAAGTGTAATACAATAAATAAACTGTTAATGTAAGAATTTTTTTTTAAATAAATATTAATATAATTGTGTCCCCCGGTTTTTCATTTTCAAAATCTGGTCACCCTAAGAATAGATATGACACGGCCTTCTCCTGTCGGCACCTCTTAGTTTTATTTCCCCTTCTGTTATCAATATTCTGTATGTCCGGCTACAGGAAGGGTCAGGAGACAGGGAGGACAGAGGCAGGAGAAACCCATCTGGCTCCGGCCTTGCCTGTCCCTACAAATACAAACATACAACCCCTCACTGAATAACATAGCCCTAATCCCATGTAATAATCCTGGGTGTAAAAAAAATAATGGTTTTATGAATATTGTAATGGTTTATTAGGGACCTAGGAGGTGGCTAGTGGGGCTGTTATGTGTATTTTTGTTTATTCTGGGTAGCGGGGGTGGGTGAACGGGGTATTGGCCCCAAGGATGGGTGTTTAGGCCTGCCGGGTGGGGGGTAGCGGGAGGGGTTGACCCCTTCATTACCTTAGCGGTATTAACCGCTAATTTAAAGAAGAGGTTAAGTCATCCCGCAACCCCCTGGCAAGGCCTAAACACCCACCCAGGGCCAAATACCACCTTCACCCACCCCCGCTGCCCGCAATAAGCCTGGCACGGGTATATAACCCCTTCATTGCCTTGGCGGTAATGAAGTTGCCTGTAAATGCACTTTTTATGCATCGGATTCATGCCGGGGGTCTCTGGTGCTGATATTAATGGATATCAGCTCTGGAACACATGCATTTTATTTTCATCGCAGCTTCACTCCACCTTCTTGCCAACTTTTGTGGCTGGACAATTTGGAGAAGAAACAGCAATTTTAAAGTGGCGATCAGCTGCAATAAGCTGATCAGGGCTTATAGAATTGAGCGTGTTTGAAAAACTGGCGATCAGTGCCGAAAAGTGGCTTATCACCGCGCGTCTGCCGATTTTATTTATTTATTTTCCGGAAAAAAAACCCGGTTATTTTTGCTGTAATCGCCAGCTTCTCTGGGCTTACTGAATCGCTGTAGGCGATTACTGCATGAGGGCCTTAGGGAGGATTTGTTCCTGTAAAGTACACCTAGTTTGGCATAGGATTTGGATGTCAGGGTATCAATGTGCAACCCAAATGTTAAATGGGAGTTGAACTATATGCCCAGATATTTCAAACCAGTAACAGGGGCTAGGATGGTATTAGAGCTGGTTTTTATCTGAAGCTCTGTCATTGGCAGCTTTAGCAATTTAGCTCTGGTCCCAAATACCATTGTTACAGTCTTGTCAGTGTTTAAAATCAGTTTGTTTTAAGAAATCCAGTTTCAAGTCTCAAAAAATCAGATTGAAGTATGTGTTCAAGGTCAGAGAGGCGAGGGCTGCATGCATATAGGATAAGATCTAAGGCCTCTCACAATAACCCGTTAGGAATATTAATTCCTCATCTATCCGACATAAGTATAAAATATAGTCTACCAAGACCCCTAATACAGAGTTACCCACCTTATACGGGAGCAGCTGCCAGACGAGTATAGTAAATGTATCTTATTTCTTTTGCCACTGGAGGGCAGTGTGGAGTTACATGGAGTGGCGCCCGTAAGGACGACGTGCCAGTTAGGCGGAAGGAGAAGCGCACACACTTATGTGAAACGGATATATTTGGGGAGGGATTTAGGAGTCTGAGTGAGAAAATTAACCATTTAAATATGCACAGATTTAATCCCACTTTTGGAAATTAGGGATGTTGCCTAAAAGTTTGAGAATGCACAAAGTGCCACCCCTGGGATTTAATGAAGCAGCATTTGTGGGCTAAGGGGAACAGCATTCTGTATAAAGGTATTTTGGACTCGATATAAATAATTGATGCCAAAAACTAACATTAAGTAAATTGAGAATGGAAAAATCTTCAGCACAAACGTACAGAATGTGATATTCTGAGAGATCTTACAGATGTTATCAAATCCCACAATGAATATATAGAAAATGTCTGTATAGAACGAGTCAAACAAGAATATGCCAATAAAACGTTTAATTGGGAGATACAGGGGCCACAATTCAGGTCATTTAGCTGAAAGAAGAGAAGCCGGTCAGCCGGTAGAGCAGGTCAGCCGGTAGAGCAGGTCAGCCGGTCAGCTCTGAGATCAGCATTACTTATATCCCTAAACGTTGTCCCCTGCATGTAATGCTGCAGAACAGCCTACACTGCATATACTGTACATGAGATACTTAACCCTTTCTTTTCGCTCGACTCTAATCTGAATGATTTGCTAATTGGTTTGTAATTAGAGAGATATTTGTAGCAGAATCCCATGTATGTTATTTTTACCTTTTTAGATACCGTTTTGTGTAATAAAAGATATGAGATCAGAGGGGCTTCCTGTTTGCACTCGTGTTTTGGCAGAAGTGTATATGTGACCCTATAAATCTCCCTCACACCCGGCTTGGCAGTGTGACACTAGTGCAGCGACCTGGGGAAGAATCACTGAGCTGTTAGCAATAGATACAACGGATAGAAAAGACACTACACATAGGTTTGATTAAAGAGTATTTTATTGAAATAATGAATCTCTCTGCTGGGAGGGGCCTGCAGCACATTGCAGAGCGATATAGTAACACGCAGAGCAATGCACTGCAGGCCCCTCTGGCAGCAAAGGTGTGAAGACCAATGCAGGGTGTATAAAGATCTCACTGATAATTCATGCACAAAGGGCAGTTTGTTGCTGTGATCCAGAGGAAGGCGAAACATAACCCCTGCTGTGCAATGGGGGAAAAAAATTCCTTCCTGACCCCATTAAATGGCGATCGTATGGTCCCTGGATCACTGCACAGTGAGATCAGATGGAGCAGCACAGATCAGCGTTGTTATACACAGGGGCACACTCAGTATATAGAGATGCGGGTGATGGGGCCCTTGTGCCCCTGTGTATAACTCACCTGCTCCCCCATCCCCCTGCATATCTATCCCATTCACCCCTTTTCCTCCCGCATACCTCGCAGGGCCGGCCGGCCATTAGGCGGTCGCCTAGCGCGCAGAGCTCCTAGGGGCGCATTAATAATCATTATTATTTTTTCCTCTTATTATTTTATTTATTTATCTTTTTTTTTAAATTATTCTTTTTTTTATCCAGTATTTTGGCGCCCTTTTATGTTTATTTTGCGTCGCGCTGGGTTGCGGTCGCACCCCCTGCAGCCCCGATAGCTACGCCACTGTTTATTTTATTATTTTATTTATCTTATTATTTTTTATACAACTGGGGCACAAATTTAAAGTTTCGCCTCGGGCGCATGAAACCCATGCTCCGGCCCTGCTCCTTGTTCTCTCTCACCCTCTCACGCCCAATATCCCTATCTCCCTCTAGTACCTGCCCCTCCCACAGCCTTCCTGATCTTATCTGCCTCTCCTGCGGTCAAACCAACTTCTCAGGGCCCCTAGAATACCCCTGTATCTACGCCCTGGCTCCTCTGCTACCTGCTCCTGGCTTCTTCTCCGCCTAAAAAGGTGAAGCAGCAGATCTGTCCGCACCTCTCGTATTCTCCTACCTGCTCCCGGGGTCTTCTCCTCCGCCTAAAAAAGGTGAAGCAGCAGATCCGGAAACACCTGTCGTATGCTCCTTGGTCATCGTACACCACGTCTGCGTCATCGGCCGCCTTGTAGCCCACCTCATTGTTCCACTTTACGCCCGCTTTGTCGTATGCCTCGTCGTCCGCCTCGTAGCCCGCCTCGTCGTCTGGTGGCACAAAGGGCACCACCTTCGTGCGTGTCCTGATCTGCAGAAGACATGAAGTGTTTGTAACCAGGGACAGTGATACTCTGTATCGCAAGAGCTCCTGTGTCACTTATACCCCATCCCCAATACCACGTTATACCCCCCTCCACAGGGCAAATACCACGTTATACCGCCCTCCACAGGGCAAATACCCGTTATACCCACCTCCCCAGGCCCTGTACCCAGTAATACAACCCTCCCAAGGCCCAGTACCCTGTTATACGCCCCTCCCCAGGCCCAGTACTCGTTATACCCACCTCACCAGGCCCAGTACCCGTTATACCCACCTCACCAGGCCCAGTACCCATTATATACCCCTCCCCAGAAGGTCATGTTTCTATTTATCAAAAATACATTGAGTTACCTCTGGTTTTCAGGCATGTCCTGGGGGAGTTATCACAGAGACACAGAAACGTCGCTGAGTTTGGGTTAGTAACTCCCTTAACCTCTCAGCAGTTGAATTCCCCATTAGGCGCTTAGCACGTTAAAAACAAGCGTTGCTATTTCTCTGCATGAAGTTGCAGGTAATTGGGAGAGTTACACAGTGACGGCTATTTCATCACTCACCTTCTTCCCCCGAAACGGTCTTTTCTGTCTTATTTCCGGCTTCACATCGGATATCCATATCCATTCTTGGCCTCTGATCTGTATGCAAGACAATGCTTTAAGACAGGGTTGCGCAACATTTTTCCCCTGCTCCCCCCTCCACCTTCCCCACCTTGTCTCCGACGTTCTGATGTAACGACGTCATGTGATATCACGTTGCTATGGCAATGCCACATCATGTGACGCCACGTTGCTGTCGCCAGAAGCCGCCGGAGACAAGGAAAGGGAACTTACAGAGGCCTTGCGCGCGATCTCCGGCATTTAATTTAAATGCTGTGGGGAAGAGCGAGGGGCCTCTGTAAGCGCCGAGCCCCTCCTCCCAAGAAAATGTCGTGCCCCTCGATTTGCGCACCCCTGCTTTAAGAGATATTCTGGGACCCTCCAACTCCTCCATCGGACCCTTCCTCATATTGACTGACCTTGCAGTGCTCTGCACTGACTTGCACTGACCTGCTATGGTGCCTCTCAAAATACCATGCTAACTCATTCTGAACATACGTGTCCTTTCTACATGTTACTCAGCTTGTATGGGCCACAGACAGCTTTCCCGGGGTCCAGGACTAGTTTCCACCGGAGACACTCACCCATGGGTCGGCGACTTTGCGAGAACCCACCCCCCCCCCCAACCTGTTTTCTCTTGCACTGCCATAGGCAACAACATTTCGGCCTGCTGGTCTTTCTCAGGTAAAGTGGCTAAACCCACTAAATCCAGCAAAGAAAGGCCAGGAGCCGAAACATTGTAGTCTGTGGCACAATAAATTATCTTTTTTTATTCAAATCCGTGTGCCCTTTCCCATCAATCATATTGTGTCCATTGGACGAAATGCCGGTCTTCCCTGAGACTAAGGGGCACCGGTAAAAGTATCACTACTTATTGTTTTTTTTTGGTGTGCAGCAAATCCCCATCATTTTTGCGTTCTCTTGCTCTGCCCCAATCTGACACACCACCTTGCTCTCTCACCCCCCTCTTAGACTCCCCCGTCACCCTTTCCTTCCTCAAAGGTTGTCCTTTAATCAGATCTTACCCAAATTGTCTCCATCTCCCTTGGAAATGTTCTGTCTTTAAGCTGTGCGGCTCCTCTTGATCCGAACTTTCTTAGCTGACCCCTTTAGGTTTCGGCTCCGAGGGTCTAAAAAATAAGCGACTCCGAAAAGATGTGAAATATGCGCACGGGTCCTAATGGGGCACTGAGTGGGAGACTTAAATACTAGTAAATATAATCTACTGTGCTGACAAATATAATCTATTCTAAGAAATATAACTTATTAAACTAAGAAATATAACTCATTAAACTTAGAAATATAATCTATTAAACTAAATAAATATCTATTCAACTAAATAAATATCTATTCAACTAAATAAATATAATCTATTTAAAAACAATACAATAAAAAGCTGGAGAAATGATACGTCAACCAAGCCACAGATGTGATGCCAATGAGCGTTGAACTCCTTGCAGATCCACCGTCAGCTGGTTGTGGCAGAAAGTGGTGACATACAGTAGAACAGAGTGGTTGAGCTGTAACCACGGCAGTCAGGTCAGAAATCAACACAATATTTTTTGAAATTTAGAATGAGAATGTTCATTATGTCACATTCTGGGCTCAGACCCTGAGTCCTGTCACATGTTAGCAGCTTGTGATAATAGAAAGTATCCATATACTGGGATGTGATAAGAAACATGAAGGTCATTTTATACTGGGTCCCATAACCTGCTTTATATGAAGTATCATTTTACACTAATTAGTAGAGATGTTACATTTTGAAAAATAGCACTTCTGGCGACATTGTTCATTTTCTCTACAAATGATAAATGAAAAAGTTGGATAAAACGTTATATGTGTGTGTGCGCGCGCAATATATATATATATATATATATATATATATATATATATATATATATATATATATAGAGGTATCAGTACCGTGTTAGCCGAGCTTCAATAATCAAAAAATAAATAGATGATACCGTTCTGTGGCTAACGAAATGCTTTTATTTGTGCGAGCTTTCGAGATACACTGATCTCTTCTTCCGGCGATGTTACAATGAATGAAGCAAGCAAAAGGTATACTTAAAAACAGTGTCTCTTGGAATGTTATCTGTGCTGGTCCTTCCCCCGGTGTGGATGTGTTTTATGCCTAGAGGTGTCAAAAGGTTCCTGAAAGCAAGTGATGAAAGAGTGTGTATGTGTATCAGTGTGAATGAAAATGAATGGAGAGCCCACAGTATATACAGTGCTTTACAAAAGGTGTGTTTGGAGTGGGAGTGGATATAAATGGTGTGGGTGGGTGTGGAAATGTGAGAGTTTGTAGCACAACTAAAAGTGTGTGTGGATACTCTGTGGTGCCTATTGATGTATAGGGATGGAAAAACAGTATTTGTATGTGTAAGAGGAATGTGGTGTATGTGGTGCTCAAAATTGAGCAGGTAGCATCCTTAAACATATTGTTAATAAGATCCTTAATTAGGAGGTCCGGCGATGATGGAGTGCCCCTCAATAATGCAATAATTCTGCGTGATGACTGTAGGGGAAGTGACAAGTGGAGTCAGTTAAGACAGCCACCGGGATGTACACAATAATCACCCTGACAGTATGATGAAGAGGAACTATGTCCATAACAGCAGGAATTGAATAAGGCACATTGGCACTTTACCTGCTCCTTCAGGGGGCACTCTCAGGATCAGTAGCGTGCAGTCCATCCATAGGTAAATTCAAGAGGGTAGTGGTGTAGATAGAGCACAGCTTCCAGACTCCCTGCAATGTGAGGCAGGGAAAACAAAACCAGGCCACTCCGCAGTAGTTTCAAATTTGTATTGGCCAACTAACACATACAGGGAAAAAAGGGGACAAATAGAACGCACCTACGCGTTTCGTACAAAGGTACTTTATCAAGGTGAAGCAGGAACACAATACCAGCCTATTTATACCCACCATTTGCACTTCTAGTCCAATGGGTTGCGGCGTCAATCGCCGACAGCTGCAAGCAGTCGCGGTTGTATGACGCACACTCCCAGGGAATAGGGTGCATCAGGTAGTACATAGGGACTGCCACGAGACCTCCGTCGCGTCATAGAGATGACGTCATCAGCGTGCGGCACGTAGGCCCCTCACGTTGACGCAACGTCCATCTCCATTGGCTGGGATATGTCACGTGATCTAAAAACTTTTTTACAACATACAACTTTATTAGTGTAACACAATATGAACAGTAAAAACCAAAATACTTAGAAATGGAATAACATTAAACATGATTTAAACTAAAAACTCGCTGGATAATTAAATCGCAGACTCCCAGTCATGGTTTCATATATCTATGATTGCAAAAATATTGCTTGTAATACATTGATTAATTATGAAAGACAATGCATCATATGAAAATTATATATGAATATATTCATAATAATATAACCATTCATGGGACAAAAATAGAACCATGCTAGTTCATGGAAACTTGAACAGTAGATGTATATACAGTACCATCAAATGGTAATCAGAAGAAGTCTAGAGTAGTATAACTTAAAAAAACGTTTACATTTTATGCTTATAGTACATCTAGGAGGAGACATATGATTCATAGGTTGTTATGTCTTTATATCTTAATTAAGACATGAGCACAGATTGGGATTGCATAGTGTTAATTAAAAATTAGGAATTAAAGGAATAAATGTAACTAAATATAGCCAAGATTACAAATAAATTTCCAAAAATGTATTACTAGAATATATATAAATGTTTATAAGGCCTTTAATGATGAAAAGTACATATTAGTACGTATATAATTTTATAAGGACGATAATTTAATTATAAAAAGTATAGAATTTAACAGTTGCAAATTTATTAATTACAAATAGATAGAAATAATCCTTATAAATCATATAAAGTGACTTATATCCCACTCTGTGTTCATACCCAGGGGTGTTCTGGTTCTAAGGGTAAAAATCCAGAAGGATTCACGTCTATCAAGATTTTTTGTCCTGTCCCCACCTCTTGGAGGAACAGGTATTTGTTCAATTCCCTGAAATGAAAAGGAGTTAATATTACCTTGTGGACAATTGAAAAAATGCTTGGACACCGGGTGATTCTGATCACCAATTCGTATAAGACGTAAATGCTCTAGAATTCTAATTTTGAGACATCTAGTCGTTCTCCCGACGTATTGTCGGCCACATCCACACTGCAGTAGGTAGATAACAAATGTGGAGTTGCAATTCAGAAAAGATTTAATTTTATAGTTTAAACCGGAATTAAAAGAGCAAAATTGTTTGCTATTTTTCATTTTTGGGCATACTTTGCAGTGTGTACAAGAGTATGTACCATGTGGTAAATTAGAAACTTCTTTTTTACCATCACTGGATTCAAAGAGACTTGGGGAGAGACTATTGGACAACGTTTTGGCCCGTTTGTAAACTACATTGGGACCCGAAATAATGTACGGTTTCAGTATTGGGTCTAGAGTTAATACGTTCACTCTACACCAGAGGACAAGACAAACATCCCTTGGGCCAAAAAATCAATTTTAAAATCCAAAGCAGACTCTGACACTTCAGATACAGAATATCTGGGTCATACAGTTTCTTTCTTTAATGCACATGAGGAGGAAAACACACACTCCGAGATAGAAGCACCCAGGGAACAACGCCCATTTTGGGAACGTAAACAAAAAGAGAGATCTTCAGAGTATAAACCTCGTCCATCACATACATCTGAAACCTCTGGCCAAGCATCGGTGTCAAAAAACTTAAAAGAACAAGACGGGGCAAGAAAACCAAAAACCCAATACAAGGGAGCACCTTCCAAAAGGAAGAAGAATTTTTAGGAGAAGAAAGTGCAGTTATCAATATCTCAAATGTGACTCTAACAAAAGATGAACTATCATTACTTAACAAGGGCATGGGCTTTGTGCCAGACACCAATTTTGACCTTTTTCAAACAATGGTTGATTTAAACAAATTCGTTAGAAAGTGTACATTGAAAAAGTTTTTCAGTAATAAGACACTTAACAGTAATGAAGAACAAGTTGTCAATACTGCATTGGTTACACCTGAATGTATTACTAACAATGTTGATACTAATCCTCTAGATGTTACAATGTATGAAACTGAGATAATTCAATCTAATATATTCTCATTTAAGGATCAATGTCTGATTCAGGACCTAGAGGACCTAGACACCAACCCTATATCCGACTCTGATTACTATTATAACTTTATGGGAAGATCTAGTTCAGGTCTCAAAAAACAATCATTGTTTTATCCTACCTTTGTAAAAGGAAAACATCTCTCCACTTTTGAGAACTTAGTGGAGAGAGATTTAAGATTACTACAGAAAGGTTTCTCTTTCGACACAGGTTATTGTAATACCAAAAATGAGAATCTCAGTCGTGATGAATGTATAGCCCTTAATGATCTTAAGAGAAATAAATCTTTAATAATAAAAAATGCCGACAAGGGAGGAGCAGTGGTAGTGCAGCATAGGGATGACTACCTTAGGGAGGCGTTACGCCAACTTCGGGATGTGTCCTCCTATGCTGCACTGCCATCTGACCCAACTATAAAATATCAGACAGAACTAAGACATTTGTTGGATCTGGGTTCAATGCTAGGTGTCTTGAATGATAATGACATGGATTTTCTATACAAGCCCTTCCCTGTCACACCCGTGTTTCACCATCTCCCGAAGATTCATAAGACATTGGTCTCCCCCCCTGGGAGGCCAATTGTCTCTAGCATTGACTCTTTGGGGGATGGTGTCTCACGATATGTGAATCACTTTCTCCAACCCATGGTACAACAGCTCCCGTCCTACATTAGAGACAGTACTCATCTAATAAATACACTAGATGACTTAAAATGGAAGAGCAATTTACTCTGGCTGACATTAGACGTTACGTCTTTATACACCGTGATATCCCACGAACATGGTTTGACAGCTGTGGAATATTTCTTAAATAAGTCTGACTTGTCACCAGCACAAAACACTTTTATTTTGGATGCGATTCACTTTTTACTCACACACAATTTCTTTTTGTTTAGAGGTGGGGACAGGACAAAAAATCTTGATAGACGTGAATCCTTCTGGATTTTTACCCTTAGAACCAGAACACCCCTGGGTATGAACACAGAGTGGGATATAAGTCACTTTATATGATTTATAAGGATTATTTCTATCTATTTGTAATTAATAAATTTGCAACTGTTAAATTCTATACATTTTATAATTAAATTATCATCCTTATAAAATTATATACGTACTAATATGTACTTTTCATCATTAAAGGCCTTATAAACATTTATATATATTCTAGTAATACATTTTTGGAAATTTATTTGTAATCTTGGCTATATTTAGTTACATTTATTCCTTTAATTCCTAATTTTTAATTAACACTATGCAATCCCAATCTGTGCTCATGTCTTAATTAAGATATAAAGACATAACAACCTATGAATCATATGTCTCCTCCTAGATGTACTATAAGCATAAAATGTAAACGGTTTTTTAAGTTATACTACTCTAGACTTCTTCTGATTACCATTTGATGGTACTGTATATACATCTACTGTTCAAGTTTCCATGAACTAGCATGGTTCTATTTTTGTCCCATGAATGGTTATATTATTATGAATATATTCATATATAATTTTCATATGATGCATTGTCTTTCATAATTATTCAATGTATTACAAGCAATATTTTTGCAATCATAGATATATGAAACCATGACTGGGAGTCTGCGATTTAATTATCCAGCGAGTTTTTAGTTTAAATCATGTTTAATGTTATTCCATTTCTAAGTATTTTGGTTTTTACTGTTCATATTGTGTTATACTAATAAAGTTGTATGTTGTAAAAAAGTTTTTAGATCACGTGACATATCCCAGCCAATGGAGATGGACGTTGCGTCAACGTGAGGGGCCTACGTGCCGCACGCTGATGACGTCATCTCTATGACGCGACAGAGGTCTCGTGGCAGTCCCTATGTACTACCTGATGCACCCTATTCCCTGGGAGTGTGCGTCATACAACCGCGACTGCTTGCAGCTGTCGGCGATTGACGCCGCAACCCATTGGACTAGCAGTGCAAATGGTGGGTATAAATAGGCTGGTATTGTGTTCCTGCTTCACCTTGATAAAGTACCTTTGTACGAAACGCGTAGGTGCGTTCTATTTGTCCCCTTTTTTCCCTGTATGTGTTAGTTGGCCAATACAAATTTGAAACTACTGCGGAGTGGCCTGGTTTTGTTTTCCCTGCCTCACATTGCAGGGAGTCTGGAAGCTGTGCTCTATCTACACCACTACCCTTTTGTATGTGTAAGAGACAGCTGTGTGTGCATACATATAGCACAGTATGTTAAATTACGCCGTGGGGTCATGTGACGTCACCCTCGTCAAATGCCGCTGCAGGTCACGTGACGCCGCATCAAGGTAAGGGGGGGGGGCGCGAGCACCAGCAGAGGGAAGACAGGGGGGGCGAGCTGCAAAAGTTTGTGCTCCCCTGGTATAACCAATAAATAATATAGCTGATATAGCAATTTGGTTGTGGCTAGAGAGAGATTATAATGGCAGTGAGAATTAGTGGTCAGAATTAATAACAGTGCAATTACTAAAAAGTAGCTGTAATAAAATAATAATAAACACTATGCCTAAACACAATAAAAGTCCAGAAACCTAGCTCTAATAGCTATGTTATAACTCAATCATAAAAGGATCCAATTCGGGCGTCCTCTGGAGCCCTGGCAGCTCTCTTCAGGGAAACAACCACCTCCTCGATAGATATCTAAACAAAAAAAAGAAGAGAAAGCGCCCGCTCCATGTGTAAATTCGGTTTAACAATTTCATTTCCTGGACAAGATAAAAATAGCAAACTCACAAACATCCGTTTGGTAAAAGCATTGTGTGAGACAGGCTCGGGCTCCGTGGTAATCCGGAAGTCACTCCGCAGCTCCAGACTTTGGACGATGACCGGGAAACTCGATAGGCTGCGCCCCTCGCAGTGTGGTCCTCCAGCAATCTGTGGTATGTTGTGGTTCCACTGTAAATCCGGCGTCTCGTCTTGGTCGCGTACCAACTTCCCTTGCGACGTCAGGACGTATAGTGTGGCAATAGCAACGAGAAGAAAGTACTGAGGTGGGGTTGGATCCCCCTCGGTTATTTCTTGTTTTATTAATAAATAATTTACTATATTTTAATCTCTGGTGCGCATTGTGTGCATTTTTCTTCTTGTCTGCACAGTGCTTCAGATGCTGCATCTGAAAAAATGCCGGTGGATCGGGATGTGAGGTAGGGAAGTGACGTCCGCGCCGGAACGTTATTGCCACGCCTCCAAATATTTATTGCCACGCCCCCAATCGCACCCGCTGCATACCCTGCAAAGCCATAAAAAAGCTCAGGCTTCAGCAAGTGTATTGCAGCGTGTGTGCCTTCCCTCCGTCTGAAATACTATAGACGCAGCCTTATCGACGCTTACTAAATAGGCCCGTGTCTCTCTCTCTCTCTCTCTGTGTCTCTGTCTCTCTCTGTGTGTCTCTGTCTCTCTCTCTGTGTCTCTGTCTCTCTCTCTGTGTCTGTCTCTCTCTCTGTGTCTCTGTCTCTCTCTGTGTGTCTCTGTCTCTCTCTGTGTGTCTCTGTCTCTCTGTGTGTCTCTGTCTCTCTCTCTGTGTCTCTGTCTCTCTCTGTGTGTCTCTCTGTGTGTCTCTGTCTCTCTCTGTGTGTCTCTGTCTCTCTCTCTGTGTCTCTGTCTCTCTCTGTGTGTCTCTGTTTCTCTGTGTGTCTCTGTCAAAAGAACATTTCAGTATTGCCAAAGCGTGAGTAATAGGGGGTGTGGGACAATGATTACACGAATACTATGGGGTACGGTATAATGGTTATACAGTACATTACTTTTGTCTCTCTCTCTCTCTCTCTCTCTCTGTGTCTGTCTCTCTTTCTGTGTCTCTCTCTCTCTGTCTCTCTCTCATTCTCTGTGTCTCTCTCTCATTCTCTGTGTCTCTCTCTCATTCTCTGTCTCTCTCTCTCATTCTCTGTCTCTCTCTCTCATTCTCTGTCTCTCTCTCTCATTCTCTGTCTCTCTCTCATTCTCTGTCTCTCTCTCATTCTCTGTCTCTCTCTCATTCTCTGTCTCTCTCTCTCATCCCTGTATGATAGGTGTTCCAACTCTATTTTTTGCTCTTCTTTTCCGTTTGAGAGGAGGGAGTCCCTCACCTCTTCAGCCACACACCAGGAACGCTGGATTGCTTTCAGACACTCGGAGAGGCGGATACAGTCGTGGATTGCAGGCACTGATTTATCTGGTAAGTACCGCAAACATGCTTGAACAAGGGCCGTAGACATTTTATTTGATGGTTTAGATTACCATTGTCTGTGGTTGTTAGTTATTGGTATTAGAGTTTTTTGATGTTGTTACGAATCAAATACATTTTGAAGTAGTAATCCCCTCCGAACTGGGCATTCCTGGCCAATAATGCCCTTGCTGTAAGAGTTGAAGGGCCCAAGCAAAGCCCCCACCTCTATACACACTAACACTGCAGGGGCATCAGAGTGTCTTGTTGTCATGGCAACGGGGGGTGTCACGTGATGTAATTTGTTTAATAAATAATTTTTTAAGGTGTCCCGGTTTTTCATTATCGAAATCTGGTCACCCTATTCATCAAGCAGCAAAAGTGAAGAAACAATTGTAGTTTTGCTAATGGACGTCATTTTGGCATATCATTAGCTTTGAGGATACCCATTAATATGAAGAAAAATAACATTGATTCCCAATGTAGCCCCCCTTCCCTGGGCCAATCGCAGATCGGGCCCCCTCCTCTGTACTAGGGTCTGGCTACGGGTCTGAGTGTGGTGCATACCTGCTGGCAACAGGGGGGCCTGAGTCTCCCGCGATGGTATGGGGGATGACAGGATCAGGTTTCTGGGGTGAATGCCTCCGTCTCATCAGAGCAGGATGAAATTTCTCTTCAGAAGGACTTGGAGAGACTGGAAACGTGGGCAGGTAAATGGCAAATGAGGTTTAATACAGATAAATGTACAGTAAGGTTATGCATTTGGGATGCAAGAATATAAAGGCGACTTACAAATTAAATGGAGATATATTGGGGGAATCCTTGATGGAGAAGGATTTAGGAGTGCTTGTAGACAGCAGGCTTAGCAATAGTGCCCAATGTCATGCAGTAGCTGCAAAGGCAAACAAGATCTTATCTTGCATCAAACGGGCAATGGATGGAAGGGAAGTAGACATAATTATGCCCCTTTACAAAGCATTAGTAAGACCACACCTTGAATATGGAGTACAATTTTGGGCACCAATCCTAAGAAAAGACATTATGGAACGAGAGAGTGCAGAGAAGAGCCACCAAATTAATAAAGGGGATGGACATTCTAACTTATGAGGAGAGGCTAGCTATATTGGATTTATTTACATTAGAAAAGAGGCGTCTAAGAGGGGATATGATAACTATATACAAATATATTCAGGGACAATACAAGGAGCTTTCAAAAGAACTATTCATCCCACGGGCAGTACAGGTTGGAGGAAAGGAAATTTCACCAGCAACAAAGGAAAGGGTTCTTTACAGTAACGGCAGTTAAAATGTGGAATTCATTACCCATGGAGACTGTGATGGCAGATACAATAGATTTGTTCAAAAAAAGGTTGGACATCTTTTTAGATGGGAAAGGTATACAGGGATATACCAAATAAGTATATATGGGAAGGATGTTGATCCAGGGATTAATCCGATTGCCAATTCTTGGAGTCAGGAAGGAATTAATTTTTCCCCTTAATGGGTTTTTTTGTTTGCCTTCCTCTGGATCAATAAGTAAGTATAGATATTGATATAAAGTATCTGTTGTCTGAATTTAGCATAGGTTGAACTTGATGGACGTACGTCTTTTTTCAACCTCATCTACTATGTAACTATGTATGTAATGGTGCAGCGCCTCCATCTCTGAGCCCCAGGAATACGGGTGGAATCCTTCCAGAGAGTCCCCCCCCCTCGGGGATGAGAGATTCCAGTCTCACACTGTATATCTTTATAAGCAGCCGCAGCTCTTTATTCACAGCAGCAGAATAGCAGCAACAAGACTGTCAATCAGGTACAGGGTGTCTTCCTCCACACAGGACTGCTCTCCCTCAGGATGGTCTCTGTGTCCCTGCCACCACCCCAGGTCAAGGGCACCCAGGGTGGGGCTAGCTCTTCCCTCGCCCCCTAAACAGGGTGAGAGGAATTGGTCCACCTCCCTAACTAAGGTTGCATCAGCTCTACTCAGAGGCTGATGGCTCCCCTTCTCCAACGGCCAATTGATATAGGCTCTCTCTGCCACCCTGGGCCAGCCAGGTGACAGACTCAGCAGACTCTAACTCTGGACTGAACTCTTAACTCTGACACACACTTCTACTAAATAGGAAGTGCACTGCTCTTTATGATATTGGCAGGCACTGCCCCTGTGTCTCTGCCTACCACACAGGGTCAGGTACCAATTTCAGGAATGTCCCGTTATTAGCGTAAACACAACAGAGTTCCATGGATCTAGCATTAAGACTGTAAGCTCTGCAGGCCAGGGATTTCCTTTCCTATTGTCTGATTTTGTTTGTTGCACTTATTGTACTATAATTCTCTGTACTGTATTGCCTCTTTTATAAAGCGCTATATAAATAAATATTTACATACATAATATATCTTAATGCATCTTAAGACACCTTAGAGTTCCCTCTATAAGACACTTTATGGTCCACTCAAGTGAATAGTCTGTAAGTAGGGTGACCATTCGTCCCGGTTTTGCTGGGACAGTCCCGTTTTTTTCTGTCCTGTCCCGATTTTAGCTCCGTCCCGGTTTTTGTCCCTGGTCCCGGTATTGCGGGGCAGCGGCGGTGAGGAGAATGCGGCGGCCGGTAAGTATTTTCTATGTGTGTGTGTGAATGCTGCCGGGGAGACTGAATGAAGGAGAGTGCCGGGGGCGGGACTTAGAATGCCGGCCGGCCCGCATGGGATTGGATGAATGATGATGCCGGGGGCGGGACTTACAATGCCGGCCGGCCCGCAGGGGATTGGTTGCAGGCAGGTCAGAGGAAGCCGGGGGCGGGACTTCCGCTTTGTGCAGAGCACACGTGTCTTCCCGCTCCCGGCTCCTCTGTTCGCGGTGAGTGTCCCCTTTCTGTCCCGGGTCCCAGCCAGGGGGGGTAATAGGAGGTGGTAGCGGGGGTGCGCCTACCTTTGTACCACCTTGTACCTTTGCCCCCCCGGCGCTCCCACCATTGCCCCCCTGGCGCTCCCACCATTGCCCCATCAGCGCTCCCACCTTTGCCCCCCGGCGCTCCCACCTTTGCCCCCCGGCGCTCCCACCTTTGCCCCATCGGCACTCCCACCTTTGCCCCCCCCGGCGCTGCCACCTTTGCCCCCCCTGGCGCTCCCACCTTTGCCCCCCCTGGCGCTCCCACCTTTGCCCCCCTGTCACTCACAGCTTTGTCCCCCCGGCGCTCACAGCTTTGCCCCCCCGGCGCTCCCACCTTTGCCCCCCCGGCGCTCACAGCTTTGTCCCCCGTCGCTCACAGCTTTGCCCCCGTCCCCTTGGTGTGGGAGATGGGCTCGGGGGCGGGCAGTGGTTGCTGCGCCGTCGCAGGCGGTGCAGGGGGAGGCTGGGTGTATCTGTGTGTGTGTGTATCAGTGTGTGTGTGTGTGTGTGTGTGTGTGTATCTCTGTGTGTATGTGTATCTCTGTGTGTATGTGTATCTCTGTGTGTATGTGTATCTCTGTGTGTATGTGTATCTCTGTGTGTATGTGTATCTCTGTGTGTGTGTGTGTCAGTGTGTGTGTGTCAGTGTGTGTGTGTCAGTGTGTGTGTGTCAGTGTGTGTGTGTCAGTGTGTGTGTGTCTGTGTGTGTGTGTCTGTGTGTGTGTGTCAGTGTGTGTGTGTGTCAGTGTGTGTGTGTGTCAGTGTGTGTGTGTGTCAGTGTGTGTGTGTGTCAGTGTGTGTGTGTGTCAGTGTGTGTGTGTGTCAGTGTGTGTGTGTGTGTCAGTGTGTGTGTGTGTCAGTGTGTGTGTGTGTCAGTGTGTGTGTGTGTCAGTGTGTGTGTGTGTCAGTGTGTGTGTGTGTGTCAGTGTGTGTGTGTGTGTCAGTGTGTGTGTGTGTCAGTGTGTGTGTGTGTCAGTGTGTCTGTGTGTGTGTGTGTCTGTGTGTGTGTGTGTCTGTGTGTGTGTGTGTGTGTCAGTGTGTGTGTGTGTGTCAGTGTGTGTGTGTGTGTCAGTGTGTGGGTGTGTGTCAGTGTGTGGGTGTATCTGTGGGTGTGTGTATCTGTGGGTGTGTGTGTCAGTGTGTGTGTGTGTCAGTGTGTGTGTGTGTGTCAGTGTGTGTGTGTGTGTCAGTGTGTGTGTGTGTGTCAGTGTGTGTGTGTGTGTCAGTGTGTGTGTGTGTGTCAGTGTGTGTGTGTGTGTCAGTGTGTGTGTGTGTGTGTCAGTGTGTGTCAGTGTGTGTGTGTGTGTGTGTGTGTGTGTCAGTGTGTGTGTGTGTGTCAGTGTGTGTGTGTGTCAGTGTGTGTGTGTGTCAGTGTGTGTGTGTGTCAGTGTGTGTGTGTGTGTCAGTGTGTGTCAGTGTGTGTGTGTGTGTCAGTGTGTGTGTGTGTGTCAGTGTGTGTGTGTGTCAGTGTGTGTGTGTGTCAGTGTGTGTGTGTGTCAGTGTGTGTGTGTGTCAGTGTGTGTGTGTGTCAGTGTGTGTGTGTGTCTGTGTGTGTGTGTGTGTGTGTGTGTGTGTGTATCTGTGTATCTGTTTGTGTGTGTGTGTGTGTGTGTGTATCTGTTTGTGTGTGTGTGTGTGTGTATCTGTGTGTGTGTGTGTGTGTATCTGTCTGTGTGTGTGTGTATCTGTCTGTGTGTGTGTGTATCTGTCTGTGTGTGTGTGTATCTGTCTGTGTGTGTGTGTATCTGTCTGTGTGTGTGTGTATCTGTGTATCTGTTTGTGTGTGTATCTGTGTATCTGTGTGTGTGTGTATCTGTGTATCTGTGTGTGTGTGTGTATCTGTGTGGCTATTTTGGCGATAAGCTGGTGATAAGTGGCTTATCGCTCCTTACTGCATGAGGGCCTTAGGGAGGATTTGTTCCTTTAAAGTACACCTAGTTTGGCATAGGTGGGATGTCAGGGTATCAATGTGCAACCCAAATGTTAAATGGGAGTTGAATGCCCAGATATTTCAAACAAGTAACAGGGGCTAGGATGGTTTTTGATGAGACAGAGGCCCCAAAATGGGGTCGTAGGCTCCTTAAGGGCTGCGACGTCCTGATTGGCATGAGCTGGGGGATCGGATAACCCCCCTTCCCCCACGGAGTGGGAAGGCTGCTTGTCCCCTCCCATCTAGGGGGAGGGGGGTGAGAGGGTATAAAGAGAGGGTCCCCGGGGGGGAAGAGTCAGAGATAACGGAATTTTTTCCCTTACCTTACAGGATTTTTGCTGCGGATCTGCACATCTTTCCAGATATGATGACCGGCCTCGTGGATTACAGCCGTTCCCCGCTGTATGAAGACCCCTCGAGCCCTGCCAGCCTCACCCACCTGGATCCTGAATCCGATGCTGCGGCTGCAACAGAGGATCAGGTAAGTGTCCCTGCCCCGCGCAGATCCCAGCGCAGAGGTGCGGGCAGAAACCCACGTTCCCATCCCCTCAGCCCGGCCAGGTCACCCGCCAAGCGCAGACGCCTCCCGCCAGCGCCCGCTACTTCCCCTGTCCCCTCCACTGCCCCCAGGCCCTCCCTCAAGCGCCCCCCCTCCCGAGGCCGCCTCCCGGTTCGGGCCCCTGCGAAGCCCCGCCGCCCGCGCTCACCTTCCCCTGCCCAAGCGCGGTCTCGCCGGGCCCCACGCCACCCGCGCTCACCTTCCCCTGCCCAAGCGCGGTCTCGCCGGGCCCCACGCCGCCCGCGCTCACCTTCCCCTGCCCAAGGGCGGTCTCGCCGGGCCCCACGCCGCCCGCGCTCACCTTCCCCTGCCCAAGCGCGGTCTCGCCGGGCCCCACGCCGCCCGCGCTCACCTTCCCCTGCCCAAGCGCGGTCTCGCCGGGCCCCACGCCGCCCGCGCTCACCTTCCCCTGCCCAAGCGCGGTCTCGCCGGGCCCCACGCCGCCCGCGCTCACCTTCCCCTGCCCAAGCGCGGTCTCGCCGGGCCCCACGCCGCCCGCGCTCACCTTCCCCTGCCCAAGCGCGGTCTCGCCGGGCCCCACGCCGCCCGCGCTCACCTTCCCCTGCCCAAGCGCGGTCTCGTCGGCCCCACGCCGCCCGCGCTCACCTTCCCCTGCCCAAGCGCGGTCTCGCCGGGCCCCAGGCCGCCCGCGCTCACCTTCCCCTGCCCAAGCGCGGTCTCGCCGGGCTCCACGCCGCCCGCGCTCACCTTCCCCTGCCCAAGCGCGGTCTCGCCGGGCCCCACGCCGCCCGCGCTCACCTTCCCCTGCCCAAGCGCGGTCTCGCCGGGCCCCACGCCGCCCGCGCTCACCTTCCCCTGCCCAAGCGCGGTCTCGCCGGGCCCCACGCCGCCCGCGCTCACCTTCCCCTGCCCAAGCGCGGTCTCGCCGGGCCCCACGCCGCCAGCCTTCAGGCCTGAAGGACCAGATCTCTGGCGAGAGCTGCTCCGCCCTCAATATTGTGCGGCCTCTCCTCCGCCAGCCCCCGCGTCGCCAGCCCGCTCACCCCCCTGCCGATGACGGCAACGCGCTGCCCGATGGCCAGGTCCCCCACTACCAGCCCTCTCAACCCGACAGCGGGAACCATCTGGCGCCGCGTGCGCCGGCCAGGGCGCGTGCTGGTCGGGCCCCGCTCCCACGGCTCAATCACCTCCCCGGCCGCATCCAGCTTCACCAACCTCCTCACCCCGATCGCGGGGAATATCAGGCGCCGCCCAGGGCACACGCTGGCCAAGTCCCCCCCTTCCTTTCTCAACCCGGTCGGGGGGACTGCCAGGACCCGCTCCCCCTGCTCACTTACCCCTCCGGCCGGGGTCCACGTGCTCCTCGGCGCCATTACTCTCCTCCCTCCCATGTGCAGCAGCAGCAGGGGAGGGAGGGGCGCTCTTCCCCAGCGCGGGCTGCAGCCTGGCCCCTCCCCCTGCAGCCTGGCCCCTCCCCCTGCAGCCTGGCCCCTCCCCCTGCAGCCTGTCCCCTCCCCCGGCAGCCTGGCCCCTCCCCCTGCAGCCTGGCCCCTCCACAGGCTTCTATGAGCAGGGGGAGGGGGGGTTTCCCTGCCCGAGTTCCTTAAGGGGACACGAGGTCACAGGCAGGTCTGCAGAGACAGGCTTTTGCCTTGGCTCTTCAATGCAGCAGCGCCACCATGAGGCCCCTAGCGGGTACTGCAGGGCGACCTCAATTTCACCCTTCAGGGCGACCTCAACCTTACCCCTCACAGTACAGGACAGACTGTGAGCGGGGTTACTACCTTGAAGCACCAACATACTTCATACCGCCATACGCCATGCCCAACCATCCCACCTACTTACCTCCAGCTGGCAGGGGCGCGGGCGGTGCAGTGTATAACCGCCCCAGCCATCGTGGGGCCCCTGCCCCTCCACCCCAGGGGTCACGTCGGGTCGGGGGATTTAATGTGACCCAGCCCCTAGATCCCACATGGGAACCGCAGGCTGGGTCTTCTCGGTTTCAGCAGGAAGCGGCGGCCAATGAGTGGTCATCTCACGCCTGGGAGTCGGACCAGGGCCTCTACCCGTCTTCAGCAGCGCACGGCGAAGAGGACAATCGACGCCGCACCCAGTCGACAAGCTCCACTTCTGGGTCAGCGCATGATGCTGACCCGACCGACGGGATTCAGGGTAAGGAAATGAATCCTATGTCTAGTACTGAGACTAGCGATTCGGATAGTGACAGCGACAGCGACATTTCAGAGTCAGAGAGTGCAACGCGACTACACAAGACCCCGATGTATATATTCCTAAAGAAACAGCTAGTGGGAATTAACCGGGCACTTAAGGCTAGGCCAAGCGGGGCAACGCAGGAGGCAGCGGGGGAGAGCAAGGCCCCAAAAACAAAGGAGGGTAGCGTCAGCGCCAGCGCAGCGATGAAGGGTAAGGACACATACGCCTGCGCTATGACCTCTCTCTCCAGTCGGGTTACACCCAGGGTGAGAGAGGCAATTATAAAAGGGAAATTCACAGATGTATACGACCTTTCTACTGAGGGGTTGCAGGCCAAGAAAAAAGCGAAGGCTGCGGGCGATGAGGGCGGTAACAAGCATAAAGCCATGGACAACTGGCTAAGGGGTTACCTAGTGTTAGCCAGCTGCCTGCTGGAGAAGCACCCAGAGGAGGGCCTGAATGTCCTTAAGTACATCGAACTGATACACGACACACACAAAACGTATGGGGGCGCAGCGTGGCACGAATACGATGAGGAGTTTAGGCACAAGATGCACGGTAACCCCGTTCTGAATTTTGGCACTAAGGACCTGGACTTATGGATCCGCCGGGTTACACCAGAGAAATTGGCTCCCTTTGCCAGGGGGCCGGGTGGGCGGCCAGCTAATCAACCACCGGGTAAACCCAAGAGATCAGAGTGCTGGGCCTTCAATAAAAACTCTTGCTCAAAGGGAGGGGAGTGTAGGTTCCTACACGTTTGTTCAATCTGCAGCGGCGGCCACCCAGCGCACAAATGTTTTAGAAACGCCAAGACCACCGGCAAGCAGGCTGATAGTGGCCCCGGCAAGGGCGGAAACGCCAATTAAATTAGAATGCATGCTGCCATGGCTCCAGGCCTACCCTTGTCAGGCGACAGCGGATTTTCTCGAGAGAGGTTTTAGGGAGGTTTTTGTCATTCCAGTGGGGTCCAATTTGGTAACAAAGGTTTGGCGCAACCTTAAATCCGCCTCGATTTACCCGCACATTGTGCGTGAAAAAATTAACAAGGAGATAAGCCTGGGACGCATGGCAGGGCCATTTCACTCACTGCCCATACACAATTTAATCATATCCCCCTTAGGGGTAGTTCCAAAGAAAGTACCCGGCAAATTCAGGCTCATTCAGCACCTATCTTACCCCAAGGGCAGATCCGTCAATGACTCTATCGATCAGCAGGCGTGCCATGTCCAATACCAATCGTTCGATAGGGCCATCACCATAGTCAGGACTTATGGGAGGGGGGCCCTTATGGCCAAGCTGGACATAGAGTCAGCATTTTGCCTACTACCATTACACCCAGATAGTTTCAGGCTCATGGGTTGCAAGTTCGAGGGGGCTTACTATGTGGACATGTGCCTCCCCATGGGCTGCGCCATTTCCTGCGCCTTTTTTGAGGCATTTAGCACGTTTATACACTGGTGCATAATGAATCGTACGGGGTGTGACACTATAGCACATTACTTGGATGATTTCCTCCTCGTGGGGCCCCCTGAGTCCACACTTTGCAAGAGGCTCTTAGAGAGCAGCTCTGGGCTAATGCGTAACATGGGGATACCCATAGCTGAGGACAAAACAGAGGGCCCGGTCAGCACCTTATCATTCCTAGGGATCGAGATCGATTCAGTGGCCGGGGAATCTAGGCTGCCCAGGGATAAAGTTATCAAACTTATTCAGGAATGCAAGGGTGCTAGGAAGGTTTCACTAAGACAGATGCAGGCACTGCTCGGGCTCCTAAATTTCACATGTAGGGTCATACCCATGGGCAGGATTTTCAGCAGGAGATTAGAGAGGTGGACCGCGGGGGCATCCCGACCACTGCACCGCATCAGGGTCACTAAAGAACTTAGATCAGACCTGGGCATCTGGGAAGCTTTCCTCCAGGACTTTAATGGCAAAAAGCTATGGATAGAAGGGGGCCGTAGTAACCAGGAGCTAGAGCTGTTCACAGACGCGGCGGGGTCGCTAGGCTTCGGGGCTTACCTAAAAGGGGAATGGTGCGCAGAACCATGGCCCCAAGCATGGATAGACTCGGGTTTAACAAAGAACATCGCCTTCCTGGAGCTCTTTCCCATCATAGTGGCGGTGGAGCTTTGGGCTAAGGAGCTCAGTAACAAACACATCATATTCTGGTCCGACAACCTGGGGGTGGTGGCAGCAGTAAACAGCCTCTCCGCAACATCAAGCCCGGTGATCCGGCTGTTGCGGAGGCTGGTGCTGCTCTGCATGCGCAGCAACATCAACTTTAAAGCCAAGCATGTCCCGGGGAGATTAAATGTGATAGCAGACGCCTTATCGCGGTTCAATTGGACAGCATTTAGGCGAGCAGCGCCAGCGGCAAAGGCCATAGGTCTAACGTGCCCACGTCACCTTTGGCAGATAGGGACATCGGACTAATGGACCTGGTCCAGAAGTCGCTAGCCCCACGCACCTGGAAAACCTACCTCCGGGCTTGGCACACATGGCTAGCATTCAAGCAAACGGACAGAGTTGAGGGTAAGCGAGGTAGCAGCGCACGGATCATTAGCTTCCTACAGGCCCAGAAGACAGCTGGGGTGACACGGACCAGTGTTGGGACCATGTTGGCAGGTTTGGCTTTCTTCCTGAAGCTCCATAACCGCAAGGACATAACCAAGGATTTCATAGTTAGGAGAATCCTCATAGGCTGGGGTAGGGGCGAAGCCAAGAGAACTGACGGTAGGGAGCCGGTAACACTAGACAGGCTTGGGTTATTGATGAGGGCAGCAAAAGAGGTATGTGTCAATACAGCGGAAAGGGAACTGTTCAGAGTCGCATTTGCCGTGGCTTTCTTTGGCGCCTTCAGGGTCGGCGAGCTAGTGGCAGCATCTAAAGCAAGCCGGGGTGTGGGTTTGCTTTTCTCAAACGTGATTATTAATGCTACGTCTGTGGCGTGCAAGATCCACAGGTCTAAAACCGACCAAGGGGGAAGGGGAGTGTGGGTTCATCTCACGATGAACCTTAATGAAAAAGTGTGCCCAGTGGCGCTGATTAAGCGCTACGCAAGGCATAGGCCCAAGGTAGGGGGCAATTTCCTCATCCATCAGGATGCGACGCCGCTCACAAGGTACCAGTTTCAAAAGCGTTTTTAGGCGGTGCCTTGCAGCTGGGGAGATGGATTCTAGTTTATTTAGTACTCATTCCTTCAGAATCGGCGCCGCTACAGCGGCAGCTGAGAACGGCTGTACGCCAGAGCAAATAAAAAAACTGGGGAGGTGGAAGTCCAGTGCATATAGAGGTTACATCAGGGCCAAAGGGCACAGCAGCGTGCGGACGCAAGAATATTAACGTGTTTCTCCTTAGGCACAGAGAGATTGACGCCAGGGACGGCAGCTGGCAGAGATGGTGTACATCTATCGCCAAAGGGTTTGGAGGTGTTCCTACATAACATCAAGGGGAGTTTGCGGGAGGAATTGAGGTCAGAGGTCGCAGCTTTGGGTGGGCATGTCAGCCCCAGGGTAGCCAGTGCCCGGCAGAGGGGCCTCCGGGGGGCGGAGCTGCCGCGCCAGCCAAGCTCAGGAGACGGAGAACGGGCGAGGACTTTAGGGTCTGTCCCTCAGCTGGAGCCCCTAGAACAGCGCGGCAGGCTGGAGGCGCCGGCTGTAGGGCCGGGCCGGCCTATGCCCAATCAACGCTGGTAAAAGGCTGGGCGCCAGCTTTAGGGCTGGGCCTAAGCTGACCCTAGGGGCGGGAGGGGGAGGGAAGCAGCCCAACATCGGCTGAATGAGGATCTCCCCCTCCCATTTCACAGTGCTTTTGGGCGGGGGGAGGGAGCGGGCCAATTGCTGGCTGTCGGCAGGGATCTCCCCCCCATGCACATGATACGGGCGGGTGGAGGGAGCGGGCCGATTGCTGGCTGTCGGCAGGGATCTCCCCCCCCCCCCATTTCGCATGGATCCTGCTTGGCTGGCGGGCAGGCTGGGTGATTTTAACAGCGGGTGTTAAAATAAAGCTGTGACCTTTTCTTCCAACCTTGTGTGGTGTGACGTTATTTGGTTAGCGTTACAAAGGAGGGGCGGCGCCTAAAGCCTTTAAGAGCTGGTTTTTATCTGAAGCTCTGTCATTGGTAGCTTTAGCAATTTAGCTCTGGTCCCAAATACCATTGTTACAGACTTGTCAGTGTTTAAAATCAGTTTGTTTTGGGGTAGGGGGGGGGGGGGAGTGGAGGGAGGGGGGAAAGGCTGTGGAGTAGGCGGGCTGGGTGGGGGGGAGGGGTTGGAGGAGGGGGAGGAGAGAGCTTGGGGTTTAATGACCTGTTCCATTTCATCTACACATTTCACTGCAGTGCACTATACAGACTATTAGTGTGTGTGTTTGTGTGTATCAGTGTGTGTGTGTGTATCAGTGGGTGTGTGTGTATCAGTGTGTCTGTATCAGTGTGTCTATATCTGTGTGTGTGTGTGTGTGTGTGTGTGTGTATCAGTGTGGCTTTTTTGGCGATAAGCTGGTGATAAGTGGCTTATCGCTGCTTACTGCATGAGGGCCTTAGGGAGGATTTGTTCCTTTAAAGTACACCTAGTTTGGCATAGGATTTGGATGTCAGGGTATCAATGTGCAACCCAAATGTTAAATGGGAGTTGAATGCCCAGATATTTCAAACAAGTAACAGGGGCTAGGATGGTTTTAGAGCTGGTTTTTATCTGAAGCTCTGTCATTGGCAGCTTTAGCAATTTAGCTCTGGTCCCAAATACCATTGTTACAGTCTTGTCAGTGTTTAAAATCAGTTTGTTTTGGGAAATCCAGTTTCAAGTCTCAAAAAATCAGATTGAAGTATGTGTTCAAGGTCAGAGAGGCGAGGGCTGCGTGCATATAGGATAAGATCTAAGGCCTCTCACAATAACCCGTTAGGAATATTAATTCCTCATCTATCTGACATAAGTATAAAATATAGTCTACCAAGACCCTTAATACAGAGTTACCCACCTTATACGGGAGCAGCTGCCAGACGAGTATAGTAAATGTATCTTATTTCTTTTGCCACTGGAGGGCAGCGTGGAGTTACACGGAGTGGCGCCCGTAAGGACGACGTGCCAGTTAGGCGGAAGGAGAAGCACACACACTTTTATGTGAAACGGATATATTTGGGGAGGGATTTAGGAGTCTGAGTGAGAAAATTTATATTTTGTCACAATGGAAAAATGGAAAAATTAACCATTTAAATATGCACAGATTTAATCCCACTTTTGGTAATTAGGGATGTTGCCTAAAAGTTTGAGAATGCATCAAGTGCCACCCATGGGCTTTAATGAAGCAGCATTTGTGGGCTAAAGGGAACAGCATTCTGTATAAAGGTATTTTGGACTCGATATAAATAATTGAAGCCAAAAACTAATATTAAGTAAATTGAGAATGGAAAAAACTTCAGCACAAACGTACAGAATGTGATATTCTGAGAGATCTTACAGATGTTATCAAATCCCACAATGAATATATAGAAAATGTCTGTATAGAACGAGTCAAACAAGAATATGCCAATAAAACGTTTAAAGCTGCAGTTCAGTCTTTTTTTTAATTTTATTTATTTTTTTACTTGAATAGTTTCATGTGGGCAATCTCTAATTACCTAAAGAACTGTATAGCTGCAGGTCAATTCGTTCTCCATGTATTGATAGGCGAAATTTGTTGACATAATTAGTGAAGGGATCTGTTTTTCTTCTGCTTCTGTCACTCAGTGGAAGCTCATGAATATTGAAGACCAATTTTCTTGTATTCTATTTTAACAGCCATTTGCTAAGGCACTGCCCCTTCATGTCCTGTCACAAGCCCTGGCACACCCCTTTGTCAGCCCTGCCCTCCCTCTAGCACATGTCAATGCAGGAGTGCTCATGAATATTCATGAGCTTCCACTGAGACAGAAGCAGAAGAAAAACAGATCCCTTCACTAATTATGTCACCAAATTTCGCCTATCAATACATGGAGAACGAATTGACCTGCAGCTATACAGTTCTTTAGGTAATTAGAGATTGCACACATGAAACTATTGAAGTAAAAAAAAAAAAAAAGACTGAACTGCAGCTTTAATAGGGCCTCTTTGGACTTGAATATTTTGGTTATTGAGGAGGTGGGGGAACAACTTAGCCACACAAGGAAGGATATACTCAAAGTGGAAATCCTCATTGAACAGTCTAGCCCTGGTACGGACGTTGTACAATCATTGGATAGTCTTAAGACCAAGCTGGAAAAAAATTAAAAGTGATCTTATTCACTTTAAGAAGTTGAAATTCAAAAAAGCCCATTCCTCAACAGAACGTCAGAGAGGCCAAAGTCCGGCCCCTTTTTTAGGCCAATCCAAGGACAAGGAGAAAGGAAAAGGAAAATTAGACGCGGGGGCCAGGGGAAAGTGAAGATCACCCTATCCCCTACGTACAACGGAGCAGAAATGAGTATGGACACCTTGGTTGTTAATCTGTCTGATTACACTCTTAATCAATGTGAAATGTCTGTCTTAGCTAGGGGGCCCTCATATGTACCTACTACATTGTTTAATGATTTTGAATTGGAGGTTGACCTATTTAAATTTGAACGTGTATTAAACCTTAAATCATTTTTTTCTAACAGGTCTACAGAATCGGTGCATTCCAATATCCAACCAGGGACAGGTAATCCTCCTATGAACAACAAGGGACATTTAATTTGGCCACTGACCAGCAAGGGACAGATAATTCGGCTTCTTATCAAGGTACCAAAATGTGCAAGCTCAAATCCACTTTTGTCCCGCCATTTAAAAATCAATCAGTCAGCACATATATACGACTGGTTAAGGGGGACATTGCAAGGTACAAAAAAAACAAACATAGGGCTACATACAATATGTCTGTTCAGGAAAAGGAAGCATTAAAAATGTTGACTAATAATAATGAGATTATTATTAAGCGTGCGGACAAGGGGGGTGCCCTAGTAGTGCAGAATTACTCAGATTATAAGGCTGAAACCATCAGACAACTGAGTGACATTAACTGCTACATTAAATTGTATAGGGACCCTACCTTTAACTATGCGAGAGAAATTAAGGAAATTATCCAAATGGGGGTTAATAACCGGTGGATAACAGAGCCTGAATCTGAGTTTCTAACTATGTTGCATCCTAAATGCCCTATTTTCTATACCTTGCCCAAAATACACAAGAATTTAAACAATCCCCCGGGGCGGCCTATTATAGCTTCTATTAATTCATTAAATCAACCCCTTGCAAAATTTGTAGACACATTTCTACAACTTATAGCACAGACAGCCAACTCATACATCAAAGACACATTTGATTTCCTTGACAAATTAAAAAACTCACCTGGTGATGGGACTAATCATATTCTGGTTAGTTTAGATGTGTCTAGCCTTTATACAATAATCCCCCATGTTGAAGGTCTTGAGATAATCAAGGCCACCCTCATTCGCCATTATAGTGATACTGTTCCAATTGAATACATTATGCTCATTTTACATTTCATTCTCTATAAAAATTATTTTAGATTTGAGAGTGATTTCTTCCTGCAGATTAAGGGGACAGCAATGGGCAGTAATATGGCCCCTGCTTACGCCAACATATACATGACACATTTCGAAGAGCAGTACATCTACAAATCAGACTTTCTGGTGCATATTAAAAGCTATTACAGATATATTGATGATGTTTTTCATATGGACAGGTACGGAGGATCAGCTGTTATCTTTTTTTGAGTATCTTAATGGTCTCCATTCACCGGTCCTCCTCACTAATACATGGAGTACACAGCAACTCTCATTTTTAGATGTCCTCATTACACAGACTAATGGGGAGTTACATACTGATCTTTTTAGAAAGGATACAGACAGAAATGCAATTTTAAGGGCAGATAGCCATCATCCTCCTTCTCTTATTGATGCATTACCTTTTTCACAGAAAGTCCAGGTCTGCAAAATCACGAGCAGGAAGGATCATATTGAACCAGCTATTGGAGAACTATGTGGTAGATTCCTGGCTAGGGGATATCTTCCTGCGTATATCCTCCTGCTGTGTTAGACCGGGCACTGGATAAAGAGGTAAGTGCTACCAAAAATAAGAAGGAGGACGGGCTTGTATTTACCACTATATACAGTCAAGCTGGTGGTTTTATTAAATCTACCATTCTTAAACACTGGCATATTCTGCAAAATGATGATATATTATCTGAAAGTTGCTGTGTACCACCAATGGTGGCATTCAAAAGAGGGAGAAATCTGGCGGATAGCCTGATACATGCAGATAATGAGGGTAACTACAGAACTACTCATTTTCTGGAGGGTGGCAGACCGGGTAACTTTAGATGCATGAGCTGCTCGGTCTGTAACAGTCTGACTACCGGTAGTCAATTCAGTCACCCCCAAAGCGGGAGGATCATAAAAATCAAAAATAGAATCACATGTAGATCTGAATATGTAGTGTACGTAATAAAGTGTCCATGTGGTCTTCTTTATGTGGGTAAGACCATAAGAATGTTAAAAACAAGGTTCATCTTAATATATATAATCAAAGGTTGGTACTAGCTGCGGTGAATGTGATTGGTCCGTGGCCACCCCGACTGTCATTGTCAAGAGGTACGCCCCACTGTGACACACACCGCCCACACGACTGTCATTGGCCAAAACTTAGTGACATCACTGACACACACCTACTTCACTGTCACACACTTGCACTGACAGCATACCCCCACAGAACCCCTGCAGAGTCCTTGGTAAGTTCATCTCACACTCTTACCCCTGTGTCCACACACACTTACACACACTTACACACACTTACACACACTTACACACACTTACACACACTTACACACACTTACACACACTTAACATTTTAATATGTCCTGTTTCACACACACACTTTACATATTAATATGCCCACTTTACCAACTGAGTACATACATACACACACACACACACTCACACCTGAGACCATGCTTCTTCACCTAATCACATGAGATCCATATTACTGTAGATGAATGTTACATCTCTTAAAGGGATAAGTTGGAATCTACATTTTACAATATTAAGTGGCTGCTGTGAGTATCTCCTCACTAACTGTCATTTAATGACTAAACATATTGTTATTTATTTGCTTTCACATGCTATTATTACTGTATGTATGTAGAAATGAATCTGTCTTTACACAAAATGGCTGCTGTGAGAATCTCCTCACTGTCATTTCATGCCTACTATCATTTTGCCTCCGCCCCTTATTGGCATGAGATCAGAAATTTCTCAGTCAGTGTGTCGTTGGCCTACATTTATTACTCACGCAGTGCAGTTGTGGGTTTGTTTTTATATGTTTGCTCCAACTGGAACTACTAAAAATTATACTTCTTATTTTAAACATCAATTTATTTTATCTATTTAAATTCCGGCCAATGCCGGGTCTCGCCCAACAGTATCTGTGCACATGGCCTCTCCGCGACACTCCCTGCGCACACTCATGCTATGGCGTGCCTTTCAATTTCTATTACAAAAATGCCCGCACCTACCTTCATTCTCCCTCCGCAACGGCCGCCCAACGGTATCTGTGCACATGGCCGCCGCGCACCGCGATACTCCCTGCGCACACTCATGCTATGGCGTGCCTTTACATTTCTTTAAAAACAATGGCCGCCCGTACCTTCATTCTCCCTCTGCAACGGCCGACCGACAGTCCCTGTACACATGGCCGCTGCGCACCGCGACACTACCTGCGCACATTCAACACACATTCTCCCTCCGCAACGGCCGGCCGACACTCCCTGTGCACATGGCCGACCATATGGCCTACGCACACACACACGACGACACTACGAACAACACTCCCTGTAGCCCTGCACTCTCCCTTTATGCCTTACTACAAATACATATATATGAAAAAAATGGCGTGCGTTAACATTTCTATTACTACAATTGCCGCCCGTACATTCACCTACGCACTCTTTATTAAGTTTCTAAAATGGCCGACAAAGGAACTTACAATTCAAATAAATAAAACATACAGAACACCTACAAGCTCAAATTGAACCCCCAAAATACCCACAACATATATATAAGCATATAAGTTTCACAGAGGAGTGCTACTGAGCATGGCAATTTATATTTAAAACCAGAGACATAACATAAAACACAGACAAAGCTCAGTGCACATCCAGAAAAACTTATATAAGGTACAGTGCCTAAATATACATGTATAAATTTCTAATAAATAAGTACCGTATATAAGTTTTTCTGGATGTGCACTGAGCTTTGTCTGTGTTTTATGTTATGTCTCTGGTTTTAAATATAAATTGCCATGCTCAGTAGCACTCCTCTGTGAAACTTATATGCTTATATGTTGTGGGTATTTTGGGGGTTCAATTTGAGCTTGTAGGTGTTCTGTATGTTTTATAATTCTTGTGCAGCTAGTCTTGGCTGTTTTGGAGGGTGGCAACCTCCTATCCAATTGAAGCTCACTTCCTCCCACATTTAAATGGTTAAAAGCTCACTCCATGGCATCTCCAACTATCAGGGGAACTTGCCTGCATGCAGTGTGATTGTGACAAATATTTACAGAGTGCTTTTCCTGGTAATGTACAGGTTAATAAAAGCTTCAATCAGACTTAGAACTTTTGCAACTCATATTGACAGATTTATTATAAATCATTCTTCCTGGCAATGCACAGGTTATTAAGAATTTATATTAGTGTAGGGACCCTTGAACGTGGTCTGCCGTGAAGTTTGGCTCAAGGGCTTACAACAATTTGGCCAAAATGTTAAACTAAAAGACCATTTTATTTATTAGAAATTTATACATGTATATTTAGGCACTGTACTGTATATAAGTTTTTCTGGATGTGCACTGAGCTTTGTCTGTGTTTTATGTTATGTCTCTGGTTTTAAATTCAAATAAATATCTATGAAAACAATGGCGTGCGTTTAAATTTCTATTACTAAAATTGCCGCCCGTACATTCACCTACGCACTCTTTATTAACTTTGTAAAATGGCCGACAAAATAACTTACATCTTCAATGTGACGCTTTGCAAATAACCGCCAGCCTGCACCTACGCACTGTAAATTCACTTTCCTGATCACCCTGGCAGTGGGCACCATTGGGTTAATCCCTTCTCACTCTAGGTAGGACAGGAAGTAGACTTTTGCAGGTAGGCCATATAAGGCCCCTCCCTCTACCTGCACACCAGTCTTTTTCCTGTCCTCACAGCTAGGTGTAGGATTTGTTATTTTTTAAACAGGGCTCACCTACTGCACTTTGTGCAGATAACCAGGGTCTCAACCTCTCTCCCCTGAAGCTCCGCGGTGCGCCCTGCGTGGGGCAAGTCGGAGACCCCTTAGAGTCGGGGGTGCCCCTGTTGGGTGGGGGGAAACGGCTGCAGCGCGAGGAACTTAGTGCAATGCCCAAGATACGAGGCGCACAATAGCTGCAGCAGGGACCCATGGAGGCCCAGACTCACCGCATAAGCGCCAGTACGCTGCGGTAAAGTACCCGGCAGCCCGCCACACGCGGAAGGGGGAGCAGCTATAGCTGCGAGCGGAGGAGCTCTGTCAGACCGCAACAACGCGGCGGTACTACCCCAGGAATCCGCGGGGAACCTAGGAGGTTCAGAGGACCGCAGGATACTGCGGAGAAGGGTACAGGGCACGTAACCGCTCGGGAGCGCGCGCGTGCAGGCCGGCAAGTGCGTGCAGGGACACGCGAGCCGTGCGGGTGCATGAGCACGAGCACTTGATGACGTCACGGATGCGACGGCCACACGGTGTATGTGTGAGTGAAGCTGCAGCATGGAACGCTCAGCAGGGAGAAGCCAAGTGCTGGATATGGATGCAAAAATGGAAACACCCAAAACATCAGTTCCCAAGACTAGGTGAGTCCTTAGTTTAGTTCTACAATGGGAAAAAAGAGATGGTATATATATATACATTAGGGTGTATGTTTAGCATTTATTTTGTTTTTATAAATTAGTTCAGTGGTTACCCTCCCAGAAGCAGGATCTTCAAAAGGGACGGGGGAATCCCTGCAACATAAATGAAGGTTGCTAAGAAACTAAATGGTGTTCAGCTTGTGAGAAACCAGCCCTAATAGGGAAGTAATTATGTGAAGAGTGTCTTAAGACACCTGCAGGTGATACCAGTGAACAAATGAGCATTTTCTTTATTGATGAAGGAGGCTGTTAAACAGAGAGTTGATGCGGCAGTGCAGCAAGCTGTTAACCCTGCGCAGGAAAGATCTATATCCCAGACCAGACCAGGATAAGGGGAAAGGTTTTTCATCATATGGGTCTGAAAGTGATTGTTTTCATGTGTCAGAGAATGAAATGGATTCATCAGATCAAGATATTCAGGAATAATCTGAAATTGATGTAGAAAGGGTGGATCCACTCATCAAAGCCATGATACAGGTTTTGGAACTGAAAGACATTTAGGAGTTAACACAATGGTGATCTTGTGGCTCACAGAGTTGGGGTGTGCAGTGTTTGAGCTGATACTTGGAAGAAGTTGTGGGATCGAATCCAAACAGGAGGAGGTTAAAAACAGGCACCTCTGAAAATTAAAAAAAAAAAAAGTGTGTCCTGGCTGCTTCAAGAGTTTCTGTACTGGCCTGCTTTGACAGGCTAGGCGTACTGCTACTGCTACTACTGCTGCTATTGCTACTGCTACTGCTGCTACTGCTGCTACTATTGCTGCTACTATTGCTGCTACTACTGCTACTAGTACTACTAGTACTACTACTGCTATTACTGCTGCTGCTTTAAAGGTAGAGTCTTTGCTATCCATCAAGTAATTAAGCACCTCATTCAGGTGGAGTTGGCGCAACCAGACGCCGGAGTATTACGCCTAAAAAGTTTGGGAAGATGTATCCATTCCCACAAGAAGAGGTGAGAAATGGGGAGGTTAGCCCAAAGGTGGATGTTGCTATTTCTAGAATAGTAAAAAAAGACCACAATCCCCTTAGAGGGATGGATTATGCATTAAAAAAAGCATATGTTACGGCAGGAACAGCCTACAAACCAGTCATAGCAATTACATCAACTGCTAGAGCTATGCGAGTGTGGATGGCCAACATTGAAGAGGCAATAGAGAAAGGTGTAAAAGAAGTACTATTCTTAAGGCGTTGTCAGTGGTGAAATGGGCAACTGATTACATAGCAGAAGCCTCATTGGATGCAGTAAAAATAGCAGCCAAGTCTATGGCACTAGCGGTATCAGCAAGAAGAGCTTTATGGCTCAGACAGTGGATGGCTGACACAGCATCAAAGAACACCTTATGTACATTACCATTTGAAGGTGAATTCCTTTTCGGCAGCAAACTAGATGCAATAATAACAAAGGCATCAGGACAGAGCCAGGAGATTCAGTCTTCAACAGATGAATAAATCAAGATAAAGAGGTGTTCAGCTTCTGAGAATCCAGCTGTTATAGGAATACGGCTTTAAGGAAATTACTACAGGCAGAAGTAATAGAAAAGGTAAGAGGAAGCGGAATTTTTCCAGAATAATTTTGGTAAAGATGCCTACAGGGGATTACAGAGCAATCCTAGACCTAAGAAAGGTAAATTCATTCTTGAAGATAAGAAAGTTCAAGATGGTGTCTGTAAATCTGATTATACAAGAGGTACAACCAGGAGACTGGATGGTGGCGATAGACTTAAAAGACGCTTATTTACATGTACCAATAGCAAAAGGGCATCAAAGATTCCTAAGGTTTGCAGTAAATCAAGAGTATTATCAATACACAGCACTACGATTTGGTCTGGCAACTTCCCCATGGTCGTTTACAAAGGTTCTAGCCCCTCTAGTGGCAGAGATGAGGAAAAGGGGGGTCGAGATATACCCTTACCTGGACGACATCCTGGTAAAATCAGAGGATGGGGGGAAACTCCAACAAGACCAGAAAATGGTAATAACCTTCCTAGAACATCACGGTTGGTTAATAAACAGAGACAAGAGCATTGGGTTACCCACTCAGCTCTTAAGATTTCTGGGAGTGAGATTGCATGGGGCAAAGAGGCAAGACATAGCCATACGAACAAGGAGGCTCAGAAAAGCTACCAGGACTTCTGCAGAAGAATGCATGAGACTCCTGGGGAAATTCGCTTCAACATTAAGCGTCACAAAGTGGGCAGCGTTTCATATGAGACCTCTGCAAAACAATTTTCTGCAACAATAGAACGGGAATCACAAAGACACAAGACAGAGAATCTTGTTACACCCACAAACAAAACAAGAGTTAAAATGGTGGGAAGATACCCGAAACCTGGTCAAAGGGAAAACGCTACAACCTGTGCACTGGTTAAAAAATTACAACAGATGTGAGCAAGACAGGTTGGGGGGCTCAGATGGGAGAAGTGGTGCAAGGAACCTGGGGAAATCAGGTAAACCACTTACCATCAAATCTGCTGGAATTAAAAGCAGTACAAAAGGCCCTAGAAGTTTTCCAGGACAAAATTGCTAGAATCAGACAGAAGGTCTGTGGTCAAATATATAGCCAAACAAGGAGGAACCAGGAGCAGAAAGCTGATGAAGCTCACAGCAGAAATACTCGGTTGGGCAGAGTGCCACTTGTCGGATATCACAGCCATACATATCCCAGGACTAGAAAATGTCACAGCAGACTTTCTAAGTCACAATATCATTCACCCAGGAGAATGGGCGTTAAATCCAGGAGTATTTCAAGAACTGGTAGAGCGATGGGGTCAACCAGACATCGATCTGATGGCGACACACCAGAATCGCAAAGTAAGGAACAATTTCACCCAAGCGCACAAGCTACAGATGCTCTCAGTCTCAAATGGGACTTCAAATTGGGATACCTGTTCCCTCCAATTCCTCTGATTCCAAAAACAATCAGGAAAATCAGAGAAGAGAGAGCAGAGGTGATATTCATAGCACCATACTGGCCAAGAAGGCTTTGGTTTACACACCTGGTAAATATGGCAGTGGATACACCATGGCACATACCAGATCAAAAAGGCCTGATGCAACAGGGGCCAATAAGCCATCCAAATACCAAACAATGGGCTTTGACGGCATGGCGATTGAGCGGGAGACATTGAGACTGAAGGGTTGTTCAGAGAAAACAATTCAAACCCTCTTACAAGCAAGGAAAAGTTCCACATCAAGAGTATACCATAGAATCTGGCTCTGCTTTTGTGATTGGTGTGAAAAAGAGAGAGAACATTTCCTTTCACCAAAAATTGTATGTATAGTGGAATTCCTGCATAAAGGATTTGAGAAAGGTCTCAGTCTCGGCTCATTAAAAGTACAAGTGTCGGCACTATCAGCTTTGTTGGAAAGAAATCTGGCAATGGAAAGATTGATAATCAGGTTCTTTCAAGCAGTTAAAAGGTTAAAACCTCAAATTAAGAACAGAGTACCTACATGGGACTTGTCTTTAGTCTTGGATGTATTAACAGCAGCTCCGTTTGAACCAATACAGGACATAGGCCTAAAAGGGTTGTCATGGAAAATGGCGTTTCTGATAGCAATCACCTCGGCAAGGAGAGTGGGAGAACTACAGGCGCTATCTGCTAAGGAGCCATTCCTAATCATACATCAAGACAAGGCAGGCTTAGACCGATACATCAATTCCTGCCAAAGGTAGTATCGCAGTTCCTCATGAATCAGGAGATTGTATCCCGTCATTTTGTGCAGAACCAAAAAAATAAGAAAGAGGAAAGGTTACACAAATTGGACGTGGTAAGATGTCTTAAGGTGTACCTAGAAAGGATGAGAGATATCAGAAAGTCTGACAAATTATTTGTCATTCCAGAGGGACCAAAGAAGGACAAGCAGCATCAAAGACTACAATTGCACAGTGGATTGTGTCTTGTATCAAAAAAGCTTATGGAAACAAAGGACAAGATAAACCTTTGAAGGTGAAAGCCCATTCTACAAGGGCCAGGGCTACTTCATGGGCATTCAAGGCCCAGGCTACACCAGGGCAAATATGCAAAGCAGCTGTCTGGTCCTCATTAAATACATTTTGAAATGCTACAGGCTAGACGTACAATCATCAGCTGACGCAAGCTTTGGGCGTAGAGTCTTGGAAACTGTAGTGAAAGAAAGTGTAAAGTGTATTAATAAAGGTTGAACTGATAAGACATTAAACTGGTGTTGTCTATTCTGATGTATCCCTCCCTAAAATTTGCACTGCTTGGGTATGTCCCAATGGTGCCCACTGCCAGGGTGATCAGGAAAGGAGAAAATTTAAACAACTTACCGTAATTTTCTTTTCCTGGAACCATGGCAGTGGGCACATAGGCATTAGACCTACATAGGGAGGGTAACTATGTGCCCACTGCCATGGTTCCAGGAAAAGAAAATTACGGTAAGTTGTTTAAATTTTCTCCTTTCTAAAATGGCCGACACGCAATTACAACATGTACATTACATGCACATTACACTATGTCCCGCTTTGCCAATTTTCAATTCTTTCCATTCTTACAATTATTTTATTTCGTTACTTTATTCAATCGCCGCTATACTAATTTGCATTTACATTACCACTACCACGTTCACAACATCTCCGGCTTTCTCTATGTTCACGATCCTCTGAAAAAAATATACATCATCATTTCATTTACCTTCAACATTCATACACTATTCAATAAATTTCTTCATAAACTCTACACATTTATACCTTCATTCACACAACATCAACACACACATTACATTCATATATTCACCCTCATTCACGCATCAACTACATACATTACCATTACCATCACCATCTCCCTCTGCGCTCCGCACGGCAATCTCTCTATGCGCTCCGCAGACATAACCTCCCTCCCCGGCGCTCACTCACCTCAGCCTGGTATGTGACAGTGGCTCCCGCTGCGGGTGGACGCGCACACACTGCCCGAGGCCTCCCCCGTGTTCCCCTTACCTCAGCCTCCTGTCTCCCGGTGTGTCTCGGTTTCCGCGCCGCTCCTCCCGTCTGACACAGCTCAGGCCTCTACCTCCCTCCCTCCCTCCTTCAGTCAGCGGCCCCGGGCAGCGTAACTACAAGCTGATTGGCTGCCGGCCGGCAACCTCACGGAACAGGCAAGCAGCCCTGCCGCGTCATTGGCTGATCCCTGAGCAGGAAGGGGGGGGGGGGTTTGAGCGCCCATCACCTGCAGGTACACACCCGGGGAGAGACGGGTAACGGCAAAGGATGGCGAAGCAGAGGAGTCTGGGAAAAGGCCGGGGGCCAAGAGCAGAAGACACGCACTGAGGGGGTTAATGGCGCGGAGGCTTCTGAGAAGGGGAGGTGAGCGGAGCATTCTGGGAATTGATATAACAAATCAGTGTGGCATGAGCGAGCAAGGTCCCCCCCCCACCACTGTCGTCGTCCCCCTCCCCCTCCTAGCGGGAAATTTATTTTATCTATTTAAATTCCGGGCAACGCCGGGTCTCTCAGCTAGTTGAACATAAAAGTGTAATTCGAAAAGGTACGGAACACAATCATAATGTTGCCTCTTTACGCATCATGGGTATTGAGACAGTAGCACCTAGACAAGGCACTCCAGATAGGGAGACTTTCTTATTGAGACGTGAAGCATTCTGGATACATGCTTTAAATACCAGCAACGGTATGGGTCTTAATGAGCAACAGAATTTAAAATGCTTCCTTAATAGAAGGTAATTTTTTGTCTTTCTACAGGCATATTTGATCTTGCACCATCCATGGACTCTGCACTTACCAATTGGGAAGATTATCCTTTTTGTGTGTTTTTTTTTCCCTTCTTTTTTTCCCCTCCCTCCCTCCCCCTTCCCCTCCCTCCCTCCCCCTTCCCCTCCCTCCCTCCCCCTTCCCCTTCCCCTCCCTCCCCCTTCCCCTCCCTCCCCCTTCCCCCTTCCCCTCCCTCCCCCTTCCCCCTTCCCCTCCCTCCCCCTTCCCCCTTCCCCTCCCTCCCCCTTCCCCCTTCCCCTCCCTCCCTCCCCCTTCCCCCTTCCCCTCCCTCCCTCCCCCTTCCCCCTTCCCCTCCCTCCCTCCCCCTTCCCCATCCTCCCTTCCCCTTCCCCCCCCCCCTGGTTGTGTGTACCAATTTCTGACCTAGGTATACACACTAGTATATTCTAAATACGGATGTACTGCATATTCTTATGTGGCATTTCACTGTAACTTTGCAGGATTATACTGATGTCATCAGCAGTATACAGTCACATGTTTTAATAGTATATTGCTGTATTAGTTTTGTGCACATATGCTTTATTAATATTTTGGTGTGTGGTTTATTTACACTTTCAGGGTGATTTATAGGAGTGTCTCACTCCTCCCTGCTCTGACACTGATCCCATGACGACGGATACATCTTTGTCCAGCCCTGTGAGTACAGTCTTGATTGGTGCACGCCCGCTCCCCCTTCTCCCCCCCCCTGACTGCCGGGTCACGCTGATGTCATCATGGGGGAGTGTTCAGTTTGGGGAGAGGTGTGGCTGTGGCTGCAGTCCTCCAAGACAGCTCTATGCTGTATTGCCAGGGATTTAGACCTAGACGTCTGACGTCACTAGGGGGCACCATATGGTAGCTCTGACGTCATCAGGTGGGCGTCAACATCCTGGTTATGTGGCAGAGCGGGGAGGGGTGAGTATCAGGGGGGTGGTATATATTGTGACTGTTTCTTGTGTTTGTAACCTTCACCTTGACTGCCGAAACGTTGGACTTTATGGCATATTAAACCTCCTTTGAGTAAGACCGTGTGCGTGCTTCTTCTTCTTTGTCCGGCTACAGGAAGGGTCAGGAGACAGGGAGGACAGAGGCAGGAGAACCCCATCTGGCTCCGGCCTTGCCTGTCCCTACGAATACAAACATACAACCCCTCACTGAATAACATAGCCCTAATCCCATGTAATAATCCTGGGTGTAAACAAAATAATGGTTTTATGAATATTGTAATGGTTTATTAGGGACCTAGGAGGTGGCCAGTGGGGCTGTTATGTGTATTTTTGTTTATTGTGGGTAGCGGGGGTGGGTGAATGGGGTATTGGCCCCAAGGATGGGTGTTTAGGCCTACCGGGTGGGGGGGTAGCGGGAGGGGTTAACCCCTTCATTACCTTAGCGGTATTAACCGCTAAGTTAAAGAAGAGGTTAAGTCATCCCGCAACCCCCTGGCAAGGCCTAAACACCCACCCAGGGCCAAATACCACCTTCACCCACCCCCGCTACCCGCAATAAGCCTGGCACGGGTATATAACCCCTTCATTGCCTTGGCGGTAATGAAGTTGCCTGTAAATGCATTTCTTATGCATCGGATTCATGCCGGGGGTCTCTGGTGCTGATATTAATGGATATCAGCTCTGGGACACATGCATTTTATTTTCATCGCAGCTTCACCCCACCTTCTTTCCAACTTTTGTGGCTGGACAATTTGGAGAAGAAACAGCAATTTTAAAGTGGCGATCAGCCGCAATAAGCTGATCAGGGCTTATAGAATTGAGCGTGTTTGAAAAACTGGCGATCAGTGCCGAAAAGTGGCTTATCACCGCGCGTCTGCCGATTTTATTTATTTATTTTCCGGCAAAAAAAAACGGTTATTTTTGCTCTAATCACCAGCTTCTCTGGGCTTACTGAATCGCTGTAGGCGATTACTGCATGAGGGCCTTAGGGAGGATTTGTTCCTGTAAAGTACACCTAGTTTGGCATAGGATTTGGATGTCAGGGTATCAATGTGCAACCCAAATGTTAAATGGGAGTTGAACTATATGCCCAGATATTTCAAACCAGTAACAGGGGCTAGGATGGTATTGGAGCTGGTTTTTATCTGAAGCTCTGTCATTGGCAGCTTTAGCAATTTAGCTCTGGTCCCAAATACCATTGTTACAGTCTTGTCAGTGTTTAAAATCAGTTTGTTTTAAGAAATCCAGTTTCAAGTCTCAAAAAATCAGATTGAATTATGTGTTCAAGGTCAGAGAGGCGAGGGCTGCGTGCATATAGGATAAGATCTAAGGCCTCTCACAATAACCCGTTAGGAATATTAATTCCTCATCTATCCGACATAAGTATAAAATATAGTCTACCAAGACCCCTAATACAGAGTTACCCACCTTATACGGGAGCAGCTGCCAGACGAGTATAGTAAATGTATCTTATTTCTTTTGCCACTGGAGGGCAGCGTGGAGTTACACGTAGTAGCGCCCGTAAGGACGACGTGCCAGTTAGGCGGAAGGAGAAGCGCACACACTTATGTGAAACGGATATATTTGGGGAGGGATTTAGGAGTCTGAGTGAGAAAATTAACCATTTAAATACGCACAGATTTAATCCCACTTTTGGAAATTAGAGATGTTGCCTAAAATTTTGAGAATGCATAAAGTGCCACCCATGGGCTTTAATGAAGCAGCATTTGTGGACTAAAGGGAACAGCATTCTGTATAAAGGTATTTTGGACTCGATATAAATAATTGATGCCAAAAACTAATATTAAGTAAATTGAGAATGGAAAAATCTTCAGCACAAATGTACAGAATGTGATATTCTGAGAGATCTTACAGATGTTATCAAATCCCACAATGAATATATAGAAAATGTCTGTATAGAACGAGTCAAACAAGAATATGCCAATAAAACGTTTAATTGGGAGATACAGGGGCCACAATTCAGGTCATTTAGCTGAAAGAAGAGAAGCCGGTCAGCCGGTAGAGCCGGTCAGCCGGTAGAGCCGGTCAGCCGGTAGAGCAGGTCAGCTCTGAGATCAGCATTACTTATATCCCCTAAACGTTGTCCCCTGCATGTAATGCTGCAGAACAGCCTACACTGCATATACTGTACATGAGATACTTAACCCTTTCTTTTCGCTCGACTCATCTGAATGATTTGCTAATTGGTTTGTAATTAGAGAGATATTTGTAGCAGAATCCCATGTATGTTATTTTTACCTTTTTAGATACCGTTTTGTGTAATAAAAGATATGAGTTCAGAGGGGCTTCCTGTTTGCACTAGTGTTTTGGCAGAAGTGTATATGTGACCCTATAAATCTCCCTCACACCCGGCTTGGCAGCGTGACACTAGTGCAGCGTCCTGGGGAAGAATCACTGAGCTGTTAGCAATAGATACAACGGATAGAAAAGACACTACACATAGGTTGGATTAAAAAGAGTATTTTATTGAAATAATGAATCTCTTTGCTGGGAGGGGCCTGCAGCACATTGCAGAGCGATATAGTAACACGCAGAGCAATGCATTGCAGGCCCCTCCGGCAGCAAAGGGGTGAAGACCAATGCAGGGTGTATAAAGATCTCACTGATAATTCATGCACAAAGGGCAGTTTGTTGCTGTGATCCAGAGGAAGGCGAAACATAACCCCTGCTGTGCAATGGGGGAAAAAAATTCCTTCCTGACCCCATTAAATGGCGATCGGATGGTCCCTGGATCACTGCGCAGTGAGATCAGATGGAGCAGCACAGATCAGCGTTGTTATACACAGGGGCACACTCCGTATATAGAGATGTGGGTGATGGGGCCCTTGTGCCCCTGTGTATAACTCACCTGCTCCCCATCCCCCTGCATATCTATCCCATTCACCCCTTTTCCTCCCGCATACCTCGCAGGGCCGGCCATTAGGCGGTCGCCTAGCGCGCAGAGCTCCTAGGGGCGCATTAATAATCATTATTATTTTTTCCTCTTATTATTTCTAATTTATTTATCTTTTTTTTTTGAAAATTATTTTTATTTTATTTATCCAGTATTTTGGCGCCCTTTTATTTTTTTTTTGCGTCGCGCTGAGGCGGTCGCACCCCCCTGCAGCCCCGATAGGTACGCCACTGTTTATTTTATTATTTTATTTATCTTATTATTTTTTATACAACTGGGGCACAAATTTTAAGTTTCGCCTCGGGCGCATGAAACCCGTGCTCCGGCCCTGCTCCTTGTTCTCTCTCACCCTCTCACGCCCAATATCCCTATCTCCCTCTAGTACCTGCCCCTCCCGCAGCCTTCCTGATCTTATCTGCCTCTCCTGCGGTCAAACCAACTTCTCAGGGCCCCTAGAAAACCCCTGTATCTACGCCCTGGCTCCTCTGCTACCTGCTCCTGGCTTCTTCTCCGCCTAAAAAAGGTGAAGCAGCAGATCTGTCCGCACCTCTCGTATTCTCCTACCTGCTCCCGGGGTCTTCTCCTCCGCCTAAAAAAGGTGAAGCAGCAGATCCGGCCACACCTGTCGTATGCTCCTTGGTCATCGTACACCACGTCTGCGTCATCGGCCGCCTTGTAGCCCACCTCATTGTTCCACTTTACGCCCGCTTTGTCGTATGCCTCGTCGTCCGCCTCGTAGCCCGCCTCGTCGTCTGGTGGCACAAAGGGCACCACCTTCGTGCGTGTCCTGATCTGCAGGAGCCATGAAGTGTTTGTAACCAGGGACAGTGATACTCTGTATCGCAAGAGCTCCTGTGCCACTTATACCCCAACCCCAATACCACGTTATACCGCCCTCCACAGGGCAAATACCCGTTATACCCACCTCCCCAGTTATACAACCCTCCCAAGGCCCAGTACCCTGTTATACGCACCTCCCCAGGCCCAGTACCAGTTATACCCACCTCACCAGGCCCAGTACCAGTTATACCCACCTCACCAGGCCCAGTACCCATTATATACCCCACCCCAGAAGGTCATGTTTCTATTTATCAAAAATACATTGAGTTACCTCTGGTTTTCAGGCATGTCCTGGGGGAGTTATCACAGAGACACAGAAACGTCGCTGAGTTTGGGTTAGTAACTCCCTTAACCTCTCAGCAGTTGAATTCCCCATTAGGCGCTTAGCACGTTAAAAACAAGCGTTGCTATTTTTCTGCATGAAGTTGCAGGTAATTGGAAGAGTTACACAGTGACGGCTATTTCATCACTCATCTTCTTCCCCCGAAACGGTCTTTTCTGTCTTATTTCCGGCTTCACATCGGATATCCATATCCATTCTTGGCCTCTGATCTGTATGCAAGGCAATGCTTTAAGACAGGGTTGCACAACCTTTTCCCCCTGCTCCCCCCTCCACCTTCCCCACCTTGTCTCCGACGTTCTGATGTAACGACGTCATGTGATATCACGTTGCTATGGCAATGCCACATCATGTGACGCCACGTTGCTGTCGCCAGAAGCCGCCGGAGACAAGGAAAGGGAACTTACAGAGGCCTTGCGCGCGATCTCCGGCATTTAATTTAAATGCTGTGGGGAAGAGCGAGGGGCCTCTGTAAGCGCCGAGCCCCTCCTCCCAAGAAAATGTCGTGCCCCTCGATTTGCGCACCCCTGCTTTAAGAGATATTCTGGGACCCTCCAACTCCTCCATCGGACCCTTCCTCATATTGACTGACCTTGCAGTGCTCTGCACTGACTTGCACTGACCTGCTATGGTGCCTCTCAAAATACCATGCTAACTCATTCTGAACATACATGTGTCCTTTCTACATGTTACTCAGCTTGTATGGGCCACAGACAGCTTTCCCGGGGTCCAGGACTAGTTTCCACCGGGGACACTCACCCATGGGTCGGCGACTTTGCGAGAACCCACCCCCCCCCAACCTGTTTTCTCTTGCACTGCCATAGACAACAACATTTCGGCCTGCTGGTCTTTCTCAGGTAAAGTGGCTAAACCCACTAAATCCGGCAAAGAAAGGCCAGCAGCCGAAACATTGTAGTCTGTGGCACAATAAATTATCTTTTTTTATTCAAATCCGTGTGCCCTTTCCCATCAATCATATTGTATCCATTGGACGAAATGCCGGTCTTCCCTGAGACTAAGGGGCACCGGTAAAAGTATCACTACTTATTGTTTTTTTTTGGTGTGCAGAAAATCCCATCATTTTTGCGTTCTCTTGCTCTGCCCCAATCTGACACACCACCTTGCTCTCTCACCCCCCTCTTAGACTCCCCCGTCACCCTTTCCTTCCTCAAAGTTTGTCCTTTAATCAGATCTTACCCAAATTGTCTCCATCTCCCTTGGAAATGTTCTGTCTTTAAGCTGTGCGGCTCCTCTTGATCCGAACTTTCTTAGCTGACCCCTTTAGGTTTCGGCTCCGAGGGTCTAAAAAATAAGCGACTCCGAAAAGATGTGAAATATGCGCACGGGTCCTAATGGGGCACTGAGTGGGAGACTTAAAAACTAGTAAATATAATCTACTGTGCTAACAAATATAATCTATTAACTAACAAATATAATTTATTAAACCAAGAAATATAACTTATTAAACTAAGAAATATAACTTATTAAACTTAGAAATATAATCTATTAAACTAAATAAATATCTATTAAACTAAATAAATATCTATTCAACTAAATAAATATAATCTATTTAAAAACAATACAATAAAAAGCTGGAGAAATGATACGTCAACCAAGCCACAGATGTGATGCCAATGAGCGTTGAACTCCTTGCAGATCCACCGTCAGCTGGTTGTGGCAGAAAGTGGTGACATACAGTAGAACAGAGTGGTTGAGCTGTAACCACGGCAGTCAGGTCAGAAATCAACACAATATTTTTTGAAATTTAGAATGAGAATGTTCTGTATGTCACATTCTGGGCTCAGACTCTGAGCCCTGTCACATGTTAGCAGCTTGTGATAATAGAAAGTATCCATATACTGGGATGCGATAAGAAACATGAAGGTCATTTTATACTGGGTCCCATAACCTGCTTTATATGAAGTATCATTTTACACTAATTAGTAGAGATGTTACATTTTGAAAAATAGCACTTCTGGCGACATTGTTCATTTTCTCTACAAATGATAAATGAAAAAGTTGGATAAAACGTTATATGTGTGTGTGCGCGCGCAATATATATATATAGAGGTATCAGTATGGTGTTAGCCGAGCTTCAATAATCAAAAAATAAATAGATGATACCATTCTGTGGCTAACGAAATGCTTTTATTTGTGCGAGCTTTCGAGATACACTGATCTCTTCTTCCGGCGATGTTACAATGAATGAAGCAAGCAAAAGGTATACTTAAAAACAGTGTCTCTTGGAATGTTATCTGTGCTGGTCCTTCCCCCGGTGTGGATGTGTTTTATGCCTAGAGGTGTCAAAAGGTTCCTGAAAGCAAGTGATGAAAGAGTGTGTATGTGTATCAGTGTGAATGAAAATGAATGGAGAGCCCACAGTATATACAGTGCTTTACAAAAGGTGTGTATGGAGTGGGAGTGGATATAAATGGTGTGGGTGGGTGTGGAAATGTGAGAGTTTGTAGCACAACTAAAAGTGTGTGTGGATACTTTGTGGTCCCTATTGATGTATAGGGATGTAAAAACAGTATTTGTATGTGTAAGAGACAGCTGTGTGTGCATACATATAGCACAGTATGTTAAATTACGCCGCGGGGTCATGTGACGTCACCCTCGTCAAATGCCGCTGCAGGTCACGTGACGCCGCATCAAGGTAAGGGGGGGGGGCGCAAGCACCAGCAGAGGGAAGGCAGGGGGGCGAGCTGCAAAAGTTTGTGCTCCCCTGGTATAACCAATAAATAATATAGCTGATATAGCAATTTGGTTGTGGCTAGAGAGAGATTATAATGGCAGTGAGAATTAGTGGTCAGAATTAATAACAGTGCAATTACTAAAAAGTAGCTGTAATAAAATAATAATAAACACTATGCCTAAACACAATAAAAGTCCAGAAACCTAGCTCTAATAGCTATGTTATAACTCAATCATAAAAGGATCCAATTCGGGCGTCCTCTGGAGCCCGGGCAGCTCTCTTCAGGGAAACAACCACCTCCTCGATAGATATCTAAACAAAAAAAAGAAGAGAAAGCGCCCGCTCCATGTGTAAATTCGGTTTAACAATTTCATTTCCTGGACAAGATAAAAATAGCAAACTCACAAACATCCGTTTGGTAAAAGCATTGTGTGAAACAGGCTCGGGCTCCGTGGTAATCCGGTGGTCACTCCGCAGCTCCAGACTTTGGACGATGACCGGGAAACTCGATAGGCTGCGCCCCTCGCAGTGTGGTCCTCCAACAATCTGTGGTATGTTGTGGTTCCACTGTAAATCCGGTGTCTCGTCTTGGTCGCGTACCAACTTCCCTTCCGGCGTCAGGACGTATAGTGTGGCAATAGCAACGAGAAGAAAGTACTGAGGTGGGGTTGGATCCCCCTCGGTTATTTCTTGTTTTATTAATAAATAATTTACTATATTTTAATCTCTGGTGCGCATTGTGTGCGTTTTTCTTCTTGTCTGCACAGTGCTTCAGATGCTGCATCTGAAAAAATGCCGGTGGATCGGGATGTGAGGTAGGGAAGTGACGTCCACGCCGGAACGTTATTGCCACGCCTACAAATATTTATTGCCACGCCCCCAATCGCACCCGCTGCATACCCTGCAAAGCCATAAAAAAGCTCAGGCTTCAGCAAGTGTATTGCAGCGTGTGCCTTCCCTCCTTCTGAAATACTATAGACGCAGCCTTATCGACGCTTACTAAATAGGCCCGTGTCTCTCTCTCTCTCTCTCTCTCTCTCTCTCTCTCTCTCTGTGTCTCTGTCTCTCTCTGTGTGTCTCTATCTCTCTCTGTGTGTCTCTGTCTCTCTCTGTGTGTCTCTGTCTCTCTCTGTGTGTCTCTGTGTCTCTGTCTCTCTCTGTGTGTCTCTGTCAAAAGAACATTTCAGTATTGCCAAAGCGTGAGTAATAGGGGGTGTGGGACAATGATTATACGAATACTAGGGGGTACGGTATAATGGTTATACAGTACATTACTTTTGTCTCTCTCTCTCTCTCTGTCTTTCTCTCTCTCTGTGTGTCTCTCTCTCCCTATGTCCCTCTCTCTGTCTCTCTCTCATTCTCTGTCTCTCTCTGTGTGTCTCTCTCATTCTCTGTCTCTCTCATTCTCTGTCTCTGTCTCATTCTCTGTCTCTCTCTCATTCTCTGTCTCTCTCTCATTCTCTGTCTCTCTCTCTCATCCCTGTATGATAGGTACTGTATGTTCCAGCTCTATTTTTTGCTCTTCTTTTCCGTTTGAGAGGAGGGAGTCCCTCACCTCTTCAGCCACACACCAGGAACGCTGGATTGCTTTCAGACGCTCGGAGAGGCGGATACAGTCGTGGATTGCAGGCACTGATTTATCTGGTAAGTACCGCAAACATGCTTGAACAAGGGCCGGAGACATTTTATTTGATGGTTTAGATTATCATTGTCTGTGGTTGTTAGTTATTGGTATTAGAGTTTTTTGATGTTGTTACGAATCAAATACATTTTGAAGTAGTAATCCCCTCCGAACTGGGCATTCCTGGCCAATAATGCCCTGGCTGTAAGAGTTGAAGGGTCCAAGCAAAGCCCCCACCTCTATACACACTAACACTGCAGGGGCATCAGAGTGTCTTGTTGTCATGGCAACGGGGGGTGTCACGTGATGTAATTTGCTTAATAAATTATTTTTTAAGGTGTCCCGGTTTTTCATTTTCGAAATCTGGTCACCCTATTCATCAAGCAGAAAAAGTGAAGAAACAATTGTAGCTTTGCTAATGGACGTCATTTTGGCATATCATTAGCTTTGAGTATACCCATTAATATGAAGAAAAATAACATCGATTCCCAATGTAGCCCCCCTTCCCTGGGCCAATTGCAGATCGGGCCCCCCTCCTCTGTACTAGGGTCTGGCTACGGGTCTGAGTGTGGTGCATACCTGCTGGCAACAGGGGGGCCTGAGTCTCCCGCGATGGTATGGGGGGTGACAGGATCAGGTTTCTGGGGTGAATGCCTCCGTCTCATCAGAGCAGGATGAAATTTCTCTTCAGAAGGACTTGGAGAGACTGGAAACGTGGGCAGGTAAATGGCAAATGAGGTTTAATACAGATAAATGTAAGGTTATGCATTTGGGATAAAGATTGTATGAACACTGCTCACCTTAATAATCAAATGCTAAGATAAAAAGTGGTACAAGTGGATAGGATTGGTAAAAAGGTGACCAACAAAAGGAGATCCCATAGGTTTGCACTCAACTAATATATAACTCTGAGTGTAGGTGTATATATATATATATATATTTTTTTATATTAAACCATATGGGTACCAGGAGGTTTAAAATACAAAACAAAAAATTATTTATTAAATACTAATGGGTACACATCTATCAAAAATTGAATATCTAATTTAAAAGTAATCTAAAATCTCTAAAGAAAGTGATGACGGAGTAGGTCGGCAAACACGGTGAGGTGTATGGGTATATAGCAGTAGGGGTATATACAGTACAGTCACGGTGGTCCCATATGTAAGTGACACTGCCTATAGACCCTATAGTATAGGTCTGTAAGGTGTAATTCGGCGGTATGCTAGCTAAATTAGCCTATATGCACACAAGCCTCTGTATCACAGGGACTCACAGATCGGCGTCACTGAGCAGATAGCAGCTGAATATCCCTCGTTTGCCGACCTACTCCGTCATCACTTTCTTTAGAGATTTTAGATGACTTTTAAATTAGATATACAATTTTTGATAGATGTGTACCCATTAGTATTTAATAAATAATTTTTTGTTTTGTATTTTAAACCTCCTGGTACCCATATGGTTTAATATAAAAATATATATTTATATACCTACACTCAGTTATATATTAGTTGTACTGTATGCATTTGGGATGCAAGAATAAAAAGGCGACTTACAAATTAAATGGAGATATATTGGGGGAATCCTTGATGGAGAAGGATTTAGGAGTGCTTGTAGACAGAAGGCTTAGCAATAGTGCCCAATGTCATGCAGTAGCTGCAAAGGCAAACAAGATCTTATCTTGCATCAAACGGGCAATGGATGGAAGGGAAGTAGACATAATTATGCCCCTTTACAAAGCATTAGTAAGACCACACCTTGAATATGGAGTACAATTTTGGGCACCAATCCTAAGAAAAGACATTATGGAACGAGAGAGTGCAGAGAAGAGCCACCAAATTAATAAAGGGGATGGACATTCTAACTTATGAGGAGAGGCTAGCTATATTGGATTTATTTACATTAGAAAAGAGGTGTCTAAGAGGGGATATGATAACTATATACAAATATATTCAGGGACAATACAAGGAGCTTTCAAAAGAACTATTCATCCCACGGGCAGTACAAAGGACTCGGGCCATCCCTTAAGGTTGGAGGAAAGGAAATTTCACCAGCAACAAAGGAAAGGGTTCTTTACAGTAAGGGCAGTTAAAATGTGGAATTCATTACCCATGGAGACTGATGGCAGATACAATAGATTTGTTCAAAAAAAGGTTGGACATCTTTTTAGATGGGAAAGGTATACAGGGATATACCAAATAAGTATATATGGGAAGGATGTTGATCTAGGGATTAATCCGATTGCCAATTCTTGGAGTCAGGAAGGAATTAATTTTTCTCCTTAATGGGGTTTTTTGTTTGCCTTCCTCTGGATCAATAAGTAAGTATAGATATAGAATAAAGTATCTGTTGTCTGAATTTAGCATAGGTTGAACTTGATGGACGTACGTCTTTTTTCAACCTCATCTACTATGTAACTATGTAACTATGTATGTAATGGTGCAGCGCCTCCATCTCTGAGCCCCAGGAATACGGGTGGAATCCTTCCAGAGAGTCCCCCCCCCCCCCTCGGGGATGAGAGATTCCAGTCTCACACTGTATATCTTTAAAAGCAGCCGCAGCTCTTTATTCACAGCAGCAGAATAGCAGCAACAAGACTGTCAATCAGGTACAGGGTGTCTTCCTCCACACAGGACTGCTCTCCCTCAGGATGGTCTCTGTGTCCCTGCCACCACCCCATGTGTATTGTATTACTCTCTGTGTGTAACTACACACTGACTTACAGACACTGCCTGAGTAATACATGTAACTACGCACTGACTCAGACACTGCCTGAGTAATACATGTAAATACGCACCGACTCACAGACACTGCCTGAGTAATACATGTAATTACACACTGACTCACAGACACTGCCTGAGTAATACACGTAACTACACACTGACTCACAGACACTGCCTGAGTAATACATGTTACTACACACTGACTCACAGCCACTGCCTGATTGGTTACATGTAGATAAGGGGCGGAGCCACAATGATAGCAGGCTGAAATGACAGTTGGTGAGGAGATTGTCACGGCGGCCATTTTGTGTCAATCTTTTCCCAGGCAGATTAATTTGTACATACGATAAACCGTGGTGGTGATATTTTTGTGCATATCAATAAATTTTTACACAAAAATATCACCACCACGGTTTATCGTAAAACAAATTCACGCAACACATTTCTGCGTGCTGACAGCTGCCATCCCAAATCTCTCATCAGAGGAATTCCTAAAGGCCAACCGATTAGATTGAAAAGAATATGTACCAACAATGATGATTTTCTTATTCAATCCCATGACCTGATGGGGCATTTTGAAGCCAGGGGATACGCAAAGAAAGACCTTGATAGAACATTTAATGAAGAACAGAAGATGGATAGAACTGTTCTCCTGGACAGAACTAAACAGAGACAAGACATACATTTTCAGTCACCATTCTTTATTGTTCAACACAATAATCAAGCTGTTCATATTAAGAACACAGTTAAGAAACATTGGGGAGTGCTAGCAGCGGACCTAGTCCTACATTCAATTTATGATGAAGGGCCTAGATTTGTCTTCAGAAAGGCAAAAACTATTGGCAACTATGTTTCCACAAGTATGTTTTTTACAGAAAAAAACCCTTTAAAAAATCTACCAAAAGGCAGTCATGCTTGTTCTAAATGCAAAAAAATGCAAATTTATGGAGCGTACTTCTGAATTTTCTTCAAATAAAACTGGTAGAAAATTTCATATAAATTCCTTTATTAATTGTGACACCAGCTTCGTGGTGTATTTGTTAAGATGTGGTTGTGGTAAACAATACATAGGAAGAACTATCAGATGTTTAAAAGTTCGGATACTTGAACATTAACGTTTAATCACTAAAAAAGATATCAACCATCCAGTGTCTCAACATTTCACTAATTGTACTTTGGGCAATGTGAATAATTTATCATTTTTGGGTATAGAACATGTACCGTGTCCAATTAGAGGAGGTAATGGACTAATATCCTTAATAAAAGAGAATTATATTGGATTTTCCCCTTGCACACTCGTATCCCACACGGTTTATATTCCGATTGGGATATAGGGCCCCTCCTTTCTGATACACTAGCTGAGAGACCCGGCGTTGCCCGGGAGACAACTTTAAGGAATAATTTGATTAGGGAGAAGAAAGCTGTGAAAAGTGGCACCCGGCCACAAATGAACTTCAGCTGCGCAAAGGGCTACACTACAGTACCTGCAATCCCTACAAACATTTAACAGCTACAATGATCTATGACATTTGTGTATTGAAGTACAGGCGCCGTTGTGGAGGTGAGGAGCGGGTGGGGGGGGTTAATGGTGTCTCATGAGCACCATGCGGTCGCCGTTGTGGAGGTGAGGAGCGGGTGGGGGGGGTTAATGGTGTCTCATGAGCACCATGCGGTCGCCGTTGTGGAGGTGAGGAGCGGGTGGGGGGGGTTAATGGTGTCGTGGAGGTGAGGAGCGGGTGGGGGGGGTTAATGGTGTCTCATGAGCACCATGCGGTCGCCGTTGTGGAGGGGAGGAGCGGGTGGGGGGGGTTAATGGTGTCTCATGAGCACCATGCGGTCGCCGTTGTGGAGGTGAGGAGCGGGTGGGGGGGTTTAATGGTGTCGTTGTGGAGGTGAGGAGCGGGTGGGGGGGGGTTAATGGTGTCTCATGAGCACCATGCGGTCGCCGTTGTGGGGGGTGGTATTCTGTTTGGGTGGGGGGGTTAATGGTGGTGGGGGTGGGGGGTGTTAATGGTGGTGGTGGGGGGTGGTGTTTAATGGTTTTGTTAAATATTTATGGAGGAAAGAGTCTGTACCTGATTGGTAGCAGGTGTTCAGGGTTGTCTCTGTTGAGAGTTTTGAAGCTGGTCCCAAAAAAGGTGCAAATGTCTCACAGGTGCAAATGTCTCACAGGTGCAAATGTCTCACAGGTGCAAATGTCTCACAGGTGCAAATGTCTCAGAGCAGTGAGGGTTAGGTGCTGCAATTCCCAAAGCTCAGTGAGGGGTAGGAGAGTGTGTCAGTGGTGTAGCTCAGTGAGGGGTGACAGTGTGGCAGTGTTGTTGGCCGCCGACCAATGACAGGTGTGCGGGGGCGGGCATGGTGCGGGGTGCTGGCCGCACACCAATGACAGGTGTGCGGGGGCGGGCATGGTGCGGGGGCGGGCATGGCCTGAGGCGGAGTGACAGGCCAAAGGTGCAATGCCATTGTCCCTAGGGACACCGAACATCCAGGCAGCATTCAGGCATGCATGCAGGCAGGCAGGCATACAGTGCTTTCAATAATATATTATAAGACTAGCTGAGAGACCCGGCGTTGCCCGGGATGTAATTTTGGGGGGGCGTACGACAGGGTTAGGCTTCCCCCCCCCCCCCCTTGACAGCTAGGTGGGTGACTGAGTTGACTGAGTGTGTGGGTGACTTTGGGTCGGTTTGACTTTGGGTAGGTGGGTGGGTGACTTTGGGTCGGTTTGACTTTGGGTTGGTGGGTGTGTGACTTTGGGTCGGTGGGTGTGTGACTTTGGGTCGGTGGGTGGGAGACTGACTGGGTGGGTGAGTGGGAGACTGACTGGGTGGGTGAGTGGGAGACTGACTGGGTGGGTGAGTGGGAGACTGACTGGGTGGGTGAGTGGGAGACTGACTGGGTGGGTGAGTGGGAGACTGACTGGGTGGGTGAGTGGGAGACTGACTGGGTGGGTGAGTGGGAGTCTGACTGGGTGGGTGAGTGGGAGACTGACTGGGTGGGTGAGTGGGAGACTGACTGGGTGGGTGAATGACTGACTGACTGGGTGAGTGGGTGACTGACTGGGTGAGTGGGTGACTGGGTGGGTGAGTGGGTGACTGACTGGGTGGGTGAGTGGGTGACTGGGTGGGTGAGTGGGTGACTGACTGGGTGGGTGACTGACTGGGTGGGTGAGTGGGTGACTGGGTGGGTGAGTGGGTGACTGACTGGGTGGGTGAGTGGGTGACTGACTGGGTGGGTGAGTGGGTGACTGACTGGGTGAGTGGGTGACTGACTGGGTGAGTGGGTGACTGACTGGGTGAGTGGGTGACTGACTGGGTGAGTGGGTGACTGACTGGGTGGGTGAGTGGGTGACTGGGTGGGTGAGTGGGTGACTGACTGGGTGGGTAAATGGGTGACTGACTGGGTGGGTGAATGGGTGACTGGGTGGGTGAGTGGGTGACTGACTGGGTGAGTGGGTGACTGACTGGGTGGGTGAGTGAGTGGGTGACTGACTGAATGGGTGACTGGGTGACTGAATGGGTGGGTGATTGGGTGGGTGACTGACTGGGTGACTGACTGAGTGGGTGGGTGAATGACTGGGTGACTGACTGAGTGGGTGGGTGACTGAGTGAGTGGGTGACTGAGTGAGTGGGTGACTGAGTGGGTGGGTGGGTGACTGACTGGGTGACTGACTGGGTGACTGACTGACTGGGTGGGTGACTGACTGGGTGACTGAGTGGGTGGGTGGGTGAAAGTGACTGGGTGGGTGACTGGGTGAAAGTGGGTGACTGGGTGGGTGACTGGGTGGGTGTGTGGGTGGGTGACTGCGTGAGTGGGTGGGTGACTAAGTGAGTGGGTGGGTGACTGAGTTTGTGGGTGGGTGAGTGAGTGGATGGGTGACTAAGTGAGTTTTTGGGTGACTAAGTGAGTGGGTGGATGGGTTACTGAGTGGGTGGGTGACTGAGTGAGTGACTGAGTGAATGGGTGAGTGACTGGGTGGGTGGGTGAAAGTGACTGGGTGGGTGAAAGTGACTGGGTGGGTGGGTGGGTGAGTGTGTGGGTGACTGGGTGACAGTGCGTGGGTGGGAGACAGTGGGTGACTTACCTTGACCCCGTGGCATCTGGCTGGGGCAGGAGGTGAGTTTGGGAAGCTGGGGGGGCAAGAGTGGCAGGAGTCCCGCGCCGCGCTTCCCCTCCGTCCGGTAGCGGCGCACGTGAGGGGGAGTCCCGCGCCGCGCTTCCCCTCTCCGGTAGCGGCGCACGTGAGGGGGAGTCCCGCGCCACGCTTCCCCTCTCCGGTAGCGGCGCACGTGAGGGGGAGTCCCGCGCCGCGCTTCCCCTCTCCGGTAGCGGCGCACGTGAGGGGGAGAGCAGGAGGCCCGGCCCGCGCTACCCCTCTCCGGTAGCGGCGCACGTGAGGGGGAGTCCCGCGCCGCGATTCCCCTCTCCGGTAGCGGCGCACGTGAGGGGGAGAGCAGGAGGCCCGGCCCACGCTTCCCCTCTCCGGTAGCGGCGCACGTGAGGGGGAGTCCCGCGCTTCCCCTCTCCGGTAGCGGCGCACGTGAGGGGGAGTCCCGCGCCGCGCTTCCCCTCTCCGGTAGCGGCGCACGTGAGGGGGAGAGCAGGAGGCCCGGCCCGCGCTTCCCCTCTCCGGTAGCGGCGCACGTGAGGGGGAGAGCAGGAGGCCCGGGCCGCGGCGCGAGGGGGGAGGAGCCTGGAGTTTGCTGCTGAGCAGGAGGGCCGCGGCGCACGGTGAGGGTGATGGTGCAGCTGGGGATGTTGCGGAGCGTGGGGATTTGGGTGAGGTGGGGAGGGGGGAGAGAGTGAGGGGCACCGGGAGAGGAGGAGGGGGAAGGTGAGCTGCGGTCCAACTGACGGGGGAGAGTGTGTGTCCCTGTGTGTGTGTGTCCCTGTGTGTGTGTGTGTCCCTGTGTGTGTGTGTCCCTGTGTGTGTGTGTCCCTGTGTGTGTGTCCCTTGGCCCATCACTCCGCCTCAGGCCAATGAGAGGTGTGCGGGGGCGGACCAAGGGACCAATGAGATTTCCCCTAGGGACACCGGACATCCAGGAAGGCAGGCAGGCAGGCATACAGTGCTTTCACTAATATAGTATAAGATAAACATGCTCCTTCAACTGGCCTCAGCTGTTGTATTTTACAGTAATGTGGAAGCCCCTTCTTTAGTATATTTAAAGATATTTTCAAATATTCTTTTGTAACGGATTTTCTGACCTGGCCTGACCCACCCAATCTCATATTGGCCCCTGTGGTCTAACCAGTCCCCATTACAGTGTGATGTCTGGTGGTGCACCTGTTGGCAACAGGACTCCTGAGTCTCCCGCATGATGGTGTGTGGGGATTTGCCAACCCAGACAGGCAGCTGAGGTAGTGTGCTGAGTCCTACCTAGATCCAGTGCAGCGCCTCCGCCTCATCAGGAACCCAGCGTCCGCTTGTGGATGGTCCTGGTGAGGAACTCCTCTGTGGTGCCCCTCTCTGTGTAATTACTCCACACTTACACACGAGAGTATATTTGAACAGGGTCATCTTTATTGACGAGTATGGGCTAGCTGCCCCTTGCAGTGGGTGTTCTTTAGCCACACATAATGGTTCAGCTGCTTCCCTCTGAAAGGTATATTCCTCCTTGATTAGGGATTCCCTATCCCCGCAGGGATATCTACCCTGTGCCAGGTCCCTGGTCACAGTCTCATAATTCAGCAGCCTATTGTCACGCTTGTGCTCTCCTCACAAGCGCAGAGAGAAAGGGAAGGACCCAGTAGCGAGGTGGGGAGGCCACAGGGGATACGAAGGGAGTAAGTTGCCACGCAGCTTGGGATCGGCGCACGTGACCGCGCCGCGCGCATGAGAATGCACGACACGTCCGGAGGTGCGGTGCCTACTCAGAGACACGAGTGATCCAGCTGCATGTGCGCGCATGCTCTGACAGCAGAGCGGGAGTGCGCGCGTTCTCAGGCACCAACGCGGGGGTTGCTGGGAAGCCAACGCTTCAGCACGGGAGTCTGGAAACGGAAACCAGGAACATGGGCATGGCATGGAGTCCAGAGCACAAGGTAACATCCAGAGAAGGGAATTGCTTCTTGGAGAACGTACAGACTTCTTAAAGGCATAGTGACAGAAACAGCAAGGTGCAGTGAAACTAAATATAACATAAGGGTTCTTAGTCTAATCCATTGGCCAAGGAATTATAAGCCTGCTACCACGTCAAGGTGAACCCTACTAAGCAGGTACCTACACTACCCGACGGTAAACTAACCTCAGTAGTATAAGAGTGACTGTCCCAGTCTTCCGGAATCCACAGGAGATGAGTAAAGGTCCCAAGGAGGTCCAGGCAGGTATGCGATGAGTACTAGCAGGCACCAGGACTGGTAGCAAAAGACTAATAGCAGAGAGAAAGTCAAAGAGAGGCTTACTTCCTGTCAGGAGGAATAGGGCATGGTTTGCCAGAAAGCAAGATGGCGTTGCTTGCTTCAGAATCCCTAAAGACACAGGATCTTGACTCGCAGCTAGAGGGCGGCGATCAGAAGTAAACAGGTAAGGAAGGGACACGCCGCAGGGGGCGTGTTCCGCGCATCGTTACAGTACCCCCCTCTTAAGGATCGAACTCCGAGCGATCCAAGAGATTTAGGGGCAGCGATGCATAGGAAGGTAGGCTCGCAGCTAGAGGGCATGTATGTATGTATGTATGACTGTCATACGTTTGTGTCTTTGGACGCATGCGCGTTGCGCGTTCAGGCGTGTTGACGTCAGACGTCCGCGCCGCGTGACGTACACAGAAGTGTTGGCGATTGGCGCATACTGCACCCCGGTCTCATATAAATGGCACTCCAGAGGGTAAGTAGTTATTCACCTTGATAAAGGGCTATTTATAGTCCGAAACGCATTGGTGTTTTTTTGTTTGCTTTTGATCAATTAAATTAGCTTTATCTTTCATTGTGGGAACACATCCTTGTTGTTATTTTCTGGCTTTGCCAGCACTGGACGTAGTGCTCCGTTTTTTCCTCTTCTTCTTTCAATGGTGCAGCTTAGGCTGGTTCTACAGTGCGGCTGCGTGCTATGCTGTGCGCGCGCACGGCAGTTATAGATGGCTGAGGTTAGTCAGCCCTTCTATACAATCTTTTCACGCCACTACCGGCGCTAAATCTATGTATATGTGTGTGTGTATATATGTACTATGTGTAAGGAATCCGGTCCTGGGTTTTGCTGAAACCTTTTCCTTACAGAGCCTTGCAGATTCTAGACAACTCCCCCCTTGTTTCTGCAATCAGCATCACCTGCTTCTGCAATTAGACTGCAGCCTGCTTCTTGTTGCCTCCTATGCAGCTCTGCCTCATTGGCTGCCTGTTCTATTTAACTCCTGCCCCTCCCACCAGGAAGTGGCTGAACATAGACTTTCTAGTAACTGTGCTTGCCACAGCACCTCTGTTTGGCCTGCCTTGGCCTTCTTGCCATTGCTCCTAGTTACTGGCAGACGCCACCACGCTGCTACGGGTAATCTTGAATCTTGACTCGCAGCTAGAGGGTGGCGCATGCCATACAGAGAGACATCAGAGAAACTAGGCATGGGTAGAGAATACGCAACAAGAGGGCGTGAAGTTGACTCGCAGCTGGAGGGCGGCGCACGCCGTCACGTGTACGCACCACGCGTGAGAATGTGTGATGCGACCGGGGGTGGCAGGGCTCCGTGGTACGAGTAGGGAACAGCGGGTGCGTGCATGCTCTATAAGGAGAGCGGGAACTGAGATGCGGCAGGTAAGGAGGGAGCACGCCGCAGGGGGCGTGTTCCCCGATTCCTTACACCTATAACATAATCACTCCCACAGCTGAGGCCAGTTGAAGGAGCATGTTTATGTATCATAAAGGAGGGGCCCTATTTCCCAATCGGAATTTAAACCGTGTGGGATACGAGTCTGCAAGGTGAAAATCCAATATAATGCTCATGAGACACCATTAACCCCCCCCACCTGCTCCTCACCTCCACAACGGCGACCGCATGGTGCTCATGAGACACCATTAACCCCCCCCACCCGCTCCTCACCTCCACAACAGCGCCTGTACTTCAATACACAAATGTCATAGATCATTGTAGCTGTTAAATGTTTGTAGGGATTGCAGGTAGTGTAGCCCTTTGCGCAGCTGAAGTTCATTTGTGGCCGGGTGCCACTTTTCACAGCTTTCTTCTCCCTAATCAAATTATTCCTTAAAGTTGTCTCCCGGGCAACGCCGGGTCTCTCAGCTAGTGTATCAGAAAGGAGGGGCCCTATATCCCAATCGGAATATAAACCGTGTGGGATACGAGTGTGCAAGGGGAAAATCCAATATAATTCTCTTTTATTAAGGATATTAGTCCATTACCTCCTCTAATTGGACACGGTACATGTTCTATACCCAAAAATGATAAATTATTCACATTGCCCAAAGTACAATTAGTGAAATGTTGAGACACTGGATGGTTGATATCTTTTTTAGTGATTAAACGTTAATGTTCAAGTATCCGAACTTTTAAACATCTGATAGTTCTTCCTATGTATTGTTTACCACAACCACATCTTAACAAATACACCACGAAGCTGGTGTCACAATTAATAAAGGAATTTATATGAAATTTTCTACCAGTTTTATTTGAAGAAAATTCAGAAGTACGCTCCATAAATTTGCATTTTTTTGCATTTAGAACAAGCATGACTGCCTTTTGGTAGATTTTTTAAAGGGTTTTTTTCTGTAAAAAACATACTTGTGGAAACATAGTTGCCAATAGTTTTTGCCTTTCTGAAGACAAATCTAGGCCCTTCATCATAAATTGAATGTAGGACTAGGTCCGCTGCTAGCACTCCCCAATGTTTCTTAACTGTGTTCTCAATATGAACAGCTTGATTTTTGTGTTGAACAATAAAGAATGGTGACTGAAAATGTATGTCTTGTCTCTGTTTAGTTCTGTCCAGGAGAACAGTTCTATCCATCTTCTGTTCTTCATTAAATGTTCTATCAAGGTCTTTCTTTGCGTATCCCCTGGCTTCAAAACGCTCCATCAAGTCATGGGATTGAATAAGAAAATCATCATTGTTGGTACATATTCTTTTCAATCTAATCGGTTGGCCTTTAGGAATTTCTCTGATGAGAGATTTGGGATGGCAGCTGTCAGCACGCAGAAATGTGTTGCGTGAATTTGTTTTACGATAAACCGTGGTGGTGATATTTTTGTGTAAAAATTTATTGATATGCACAAAAATATCACCACCACGGTTTATCGTATGTACAAATTAATCTGCCTGGGAAAAGATTGACACAAAATGGCCGTCGTGACAATCTCCTCACCAACTGTCATTTCAGCCTGCTATCATTGTGGCTCCGCCCCTTATTTACATGTAACCAATCAGGCAGTGGCTGTGAGTCAGTGTGTAGTTACGTGTATTACTCAGGCAGTGGCTGTGAGTCAGTGTGTAGTTACGTGTATTACTCAGGCAGTGTCTGTGAGTCAGTGTGTAGTTACATGTATTACTCAGGCAGTGTCTGTGAGTCAGTGTGTAGTTACATGTATTACTCAGGCAGTGTCTGTGAGTCGGTGTGTAGTTACATGTATTACTCAGGCAGTGTCTGTGAGTCAGTGGGTAGTTACATTCAATACTCAGGCAGTGTCTGTGAGTCGGTGTGTAGTTACGTGTATTACTCAGGCAGTGTCTGTGAGTCAGTGTGTAATTACATGTATTACTCAGGCAGTGTCTGTGAGTCTGTGTGTAGTTACATGTATTACTCAGGCAGTGTCTGTGAGTCAGTGTGTAGTTACATGTATTACTCAGGCAGTGTCTGTGAGTCAGTGGGTAGTTACATGTATTACTCAGGCAGTGTCTGTGAGTCAGTGGGTAGTTACATTCAATACTCAGGCAGTGTCTGTGAGTCGGTGTGTAGTTACATGTATTACTCAGGCAGTGTCTGTGAGTCTGTGTGTAGTTACATGTATTACTCAGGCAGTGTCTGTGAGTCAGTGCGTAGTTACATGTACTGTATTACTCAGGCAGTGTCTGTGAGTCAGTGTGTAGTTACGTGTATTACTCAGGCAGTGTCTGTGAGTCAGGGTGTAGTTACATGTATTACTCAGGCAGTGTCTGTGAGTCAGTGGGTAGTTACATGTATTACTCAGGCAGTGTCTGTGAGTCAGTGTGTAGTTACATGTATTACTCAGGCAGTGTCTGTGAGTCAGTGTGTAGTTACGTGTATTACTCAGGCAGTGTCTGTGAGTCAGTGTGTAGTTACATGTATTACTCAGACAGTGTCTGTGAGTCAGTGTGTAATTACATGTATTACTCAGGCATTGTCTGTGAGTCAGTGCGTAGTTACATGTACTGTATTACTCAAGCAGTGTCTGTGAGTCAGTGCGTAGTTACATGTACTGTATTACTCAGGCAGTGTCTGTGAGTCAGTGTGTAGTTACATGTATTACTCAGGCAGTGTCTGTGAGTCAGGGTGTAGTTACATGTATTACTCAGGCAGTGTCTGTGAGTCAGGGTGTAGTTACATGTATTACTCAGGCAGTGTCTGTGAGTCAGTGGGTAGTTACATGTATTACTCAGGCAGTGTCTGTGAGTCAGTGTGTAGTTACATGTATTACTCAGGCAGTGTCTGTGAGTCAGTGTGTAGTTACGTGTATTACTCAGGCAGTGTCTGTGAGTCAGTGTGTAGTTACATGTAATACTCAGGCAGTGTCTGTGAGTCAGTGTGTAGTTACATGTATTACTCAGGCAGTGTCTGTGAGTCAGTGTGTAGTTACATGTAATACTCAGGCAGTGTCTGTGAGTCAGTGTGTAGTTACGTGTATTACTCAGGCAGTGTCTGTGAGTCAGTTGGTAGTTACATGTATTACTCAGGCAGTGTCTGTGAGTCAGTGTGTAGTTACATGTATTACTCAGGCAGTGTCTGTGAGTCAGTGTGTAGTTACATGTATTACTCAGGCAGTGTCTGTGAGTCAGTGTGTAGTTACATGTATTACTCAGGCAGTGTCTGTGAGTCAGTGTGTAGTTACGTGTATTACTCAGGCAGTGTCTGTGAGTCAGTGTGTAGTTACGTGTATTACTCAGGCAGTGTCTGTGAGTCAGTGTGTAGTTACTGTACATGTAATACTCAGGCAGTGTCTGTGAGTCAGTGTGTAGTTACGTGTATTACTCAGGCAGTGTCTGTGAGTCAGTTGGTAGTTACATGTATTACTCAGGCAGTGTCTGTGAGTCAGTGTGTAGTTACATGTATTACTCAGGCAGTGTCTGTGAGTCAGTGTGTAGTTACATGTATTACTCAGGCAGTGTCTGTGAGTCAGTGTGTAGTTACATGTATTACTCAGGCAGTGTCTGTGAGTCAGTGTGTAGTTACATGTATTACTCAGGCAGTGTCTGTGAGTCAGTGTGTAGTTACGTGTATTACTCAGGCAGTGTCTGTGAGTCAGTGTGTAGTTACTGTACATGTATTACTCAGGCAGTGTCTGTGAGTCAGTGTGTAGTTGTGCTTATGTTTTTAGCAGGAGGATTAGTGCAGCTTCCTGCCTGAGAGGGTGAGGGGGGGAAGCAGCAGGGATTGCACACACACGCTGTGTTTCATCTCATTACAATATGCTCAGGCAGAGGCCCCAGGGTGTTAGGTGTGCAATGTGACTTCTAGCTGCCAGGATTGCAGCACAATGCGGCCATGACATGATCTATACAGGTGTAATGGGGGTTAAAATGTATGTGTGATCCATGGTATGTCTGCGCGCGCCCTTTCCCACCATGCCACCCCCACTGAATGACCGCCTGCGCACGCCCTTTTAATTCTTGCCTGCGCGCACCACCCCCTCTCACCACTCCCCAATAATGCCCGCCTGCGCGCCCTTTCCACACACCCCACCCCCCCTCTCACCCCTCCAAAATACCCATCTCTGTCCCCCGCCCGCCACCAGCCGCCTCTCCCTCTCTCCACCCCTCTGGAATAATTAAACATATGTATGTGTCCCCCATGCACACTCACCCACTTACCCTATTTCACCCACTTTCATAGCTCTCCCAGATCTACACCTATCACCCGCACAGCGGATAACCAATGTTACCCCTCAACGCCTGCCGCCACAACCCCCCCCCCTCACCTTTTACCCACTTTACCATCTGTACACCACCTTTCCTGCCTCTCCACTTGCCGCCTGTCACCCCCCCAACCTCAACGACCCACCTTTCACACACCCGTCTCAACCCCCCTCTTACCTATCCCTACAACCCACCTCTCACACACCTGCCTACCCCCCTCCTCTTACCTACCCCTACAACCCACCTCTCACCCACCCCCCTCCTCTTACCTACCCCTCCTTAGTTGCACATCTTCACTCACCCCATCCCACCTATCAGACTCCCCTCCCACCCCCCTCTAACACACACAACTCCCACCCCCTCTTAGCCACCCCTGCTCAATCAGACACTTACCCCCCGCCTCTCACACACCCTATAACTACCACCTTTCAACCACCCCCCTCCACGCCCTCTGACCTACAGCACCCTCCGTCTCTCTCCTATAACATCCCGGGCAACGCCGGGTATATCAGCTAGTAATATATATGAGGGTTGTAGTAATTCTATGTGAAACACAAAGCATTTGTGATTCAATAGTCATTTTTATTTAACTACTTTATTAAACTTTCTCAGCCTTTCTATTCATTGCATTTCCAGTTATTGTGTGGAATTCCAGGCATGGGAAGGTGGTGTTGATACTGTAGCTTGCTGTGATAGTCAGACCTTTTATTTCCCTGTGTATTGCAGGCTCAGACTGTGGGGACATTCACAGTACAGAAGTTCTTCAGAGGTGAATGCCTGGCATTCCTGGCAGGGAAGGATATACTGTACCAAAACCCCCAGCGCACTGATTAACAAAATGATTTCCTCTTTCTCAGCTGAATATTGTTGAGAATAATTGTATTATTGTCCAAGAAATATGTAATAGCATTTGTGCCAATTACAAATATTTATTTGAACCCATTTATTGATGGAAGGGCTAGTATAGCATTGCTGGACAAAGAGATAATCCTACTGTATAAATATATTAAATTCCTTGAACATTCATCATTTTTAAAAGGTTAACGTAGTGTTCAATTGGGCTTTAATCTCTGGGAGTTGGTATACTGTCACCAAACACACCGTCATACCTTGCAATGTCAATACTTTTGTAGCCCCGGTCTTATTTTGCCTCCAGAGACCCCCTCTGTAGCGTGCCGAGCGATCGCGGCTGCCGCCGGAGGCAGCGACGGACCCGCCGGCACAACGCAAAGGTGGGGGCCGGAGCAGGGAGTGCTCCGAGTCCCCGGAGTCTCTGCGGCGTACCCGGCTAGCGGGAGCCGCCATGACAGGTTGCGCGAGCGTGCGCATTGGTCGCGCAGGTGCAGTAAGGGCAGCGCACGCGGTCCCAATGCTAAAGAGGTCCTGAGTGGACTACAATTCCCAGCAGCCTCTGGGGATTGCCCTTTCACCCACATCACGTGCAGCCAGCCAGCAAATAGGGTTTTGCAGCTTCTCCTGTGGAGGAAGGCTACAATGTTGCGGGGACCACGTTTGGCAGTTGGAGCTGGGAGTAGGAAGGGGGAGGAAGGGTGTAGGGAGCAAGTGGCTCCTACACCAGGTAAGGTAGTTCCCCAGATCCCAGGCAGGCCCCAATCCCCACCAGGGTACGGGGTAGGTACTGAGGGACGGCCCCTAGGTTAGGGACCCTGCCCTTAGGTGTGAGCATGCAGTCTTGTCAGTGTCACGGCTGGTAGTGCTGTGAGCGCTGACAAGTAGGCACAGTGTGGGTGTGCAGTGCAGTGTAGCTGCAGGTACCGGTTGAGTGCAGTGCGGTTGCTGCAGGTTCCGTGTGAGTGCAGTGGGTTGCTGCAGCTTCAGTGTGTGTGCAGTGCGGTTGCTGCAGGTTCCGTGTGAGTGCAGTGGGTTGCTGCAGGTTCAGTGTGTGTGCAGTGCGTTTGCTGCAGGTTCAGTGGGTGTGCAGTGCGGTTGCTGCAGGTACCGAGTGAGTGCAGTGGGTTGCTGCAGGTGCAGTGCATTTGCTGCAGAGGTTAGGGAGAAGTTAGTCAGAGGGGAACCGGGAGGTGAAGAGAGAGGTAGTGTGGGTGCAGGGGGTCAGTGACCCACCTGCAAAAGACAGGCTACCCCGTAGGCCCCTAGGAGTGTTCCCTGAAGACACCAAAGGTTGCTGTGCTGCAGGGACGGCCTATAGTAGTGGCGAGCATCACCCTTACTGTGTAGACAGCTAGGGACAAAGAGACAAGCGTGCGGAGCAGGTTGCTGGTGAGTCGCCTGGGACCAGACGGCTGGACATTAAGACCAAGAGGCAGACCGTGATTCATCTGACCCTTTGCGAAGAGGTACCGGTCACCGCCATGACCAGAAGGTACTATAACATCAAGTGCACCAACACCGGTCAACAGGCGCTAATCCCGCCTTAGGCTAAACTCTTTAGGAACACTGAGCGAGTGGTTAAAGAACTGAGCCTATACCATTACTTTAACATACATGGACACGGTGTGTGGGGCACGCGGTGAGGGGACGGAGACGTTGCTCCTGATGAGTGGCCGAGCCACTAAGGTTACATGTTAAGGTTATACCGTTAGAGTATAAGTGTACATGTTGTGTTATTGCTACCGTGCATTATTATAGTAAAACCAGTTACAATCATATGGTGTTGTATGTTTCTTGCCCCGGGGAATCTCACATCACGGGGATCCTGGGTAAGTGGAGGCGCTGCGCTAAGTAAGTGTATGAGTTTTACCCCAGGCTCCCAGCTAGCGGAGGCTCAGATCTCCTGGAGCCGCAGGTGTTGTACAGTAACCAGTAGTTCCTTTGGGAGGGTTCAGAAAAAGGGCTACACTTTGTACAGAGCAACAAATAATACTTTATCTTTAAGCTTGTTTGTGCCTATGAGTTTGGGCAGATATAAACAAACCAAAGACTTACACGTGAAAATAGGTTCATTAGAGCCCATGTCAAAAATCAACTTTGTCTTAAAAAAGAAGTCTTGTCCTAATGGACTGATTTAAGTTACACAGCATTAAATTAAATACAAGCGTCAGTTCGCCAACGTTAGGCTACGGCCCCAGTCACTGCGTGCCCGTGCGCGTCGGAGCGCCTGGTGGCACGTGCACCAGTTTCAGCCGCGACCTGCTGTTTGCGCTTTCAGTGAAGAGCAGAAGATCCGCCAGGGAGAGTGGGGGGGGGGGGCGGAAATGGCGTCACGCAGCTGATTCGCCCACATTGGCTGAACCACCGTCGTGACGTTGCCACAGCTCGGCCGCCGCGCCAAAAGACTAAAATCTTGTCTTTTGGCAAAGGCGGTCACGAATCGCGCTTAATGCGTGCGCACACGCACGCCGACTGGGGCCTGCCCCATAGAGGGCTGCACTTTGTGTGCTTTGCTCACGCTGTCGCGGCCTCTGGTGGACGAAGCCTTAGTGGTATTTATCATTATTCAGTAATGGCTAATATATGCACACAGTATATATTCACACAGTATATATACACACATTATATATACACTCACACACATCTACACACAGTGTGTGTATATATATATATATATATATATATATATATATATATATATATATATATATATATATATATATATATATATATATATATATATATATATATATATATATATATATATATATATATATATATATATATATATATATATATATATATATATATATATATAGTGACCATTCGTCCCGGTTTTGCCGGGACAGTCCTGATTTTTTTCTGTGCTGTCCCGGAAATGTCCCGGGTTTTGCCCCTGGTGACTGGTCCCGTGCGCGGAGACGGCAGCATGAGGAGGATGCGGCGGTCGTGAGTATTAATTTTTTTCCCCAATAGCAGGATGCCGGGGGCGGGGCTTTAGAGTAGAAGCAGGGGATTGGTTGGAGGTCAGGATATGCCGGGGGCGGGGTTTAGTATCGGGGACGGGTGTGTGTGTGTGTGTGTGTGTGTGTTTGTGCGCGCGCACCAGAAGGAAGGCTCACAGCTGGCAACTGAAACTGCCGGCAGACTGGAAAAAAGCCTCACTACTTCTGGCTCCCTACAGTGGCACTACAGGTAAGCCCCATGTCGCCTGTGTGTGTGTCTGCCCCCTTCCCAGTCTGTGTGTGTATGACTGCCCCCCCTCCCAGTGTGTGTGTGACTGCCCCCCTCCCAGTCTGTGTACCGTATGTGTCTGCCCCCCTCCCAGTCTGTGCGTGTTTGACTGCCCCCCCTCCCAGTTTGTGTGTGTGACTGCCCCCCCTCCCAGTCTGTGCGTGTGTGACTGCCCCCCCTCCCAGTCTGTGTGTGGGTGACTGGCCCCCCTTCCAGTCTGTGTGTATGACTGCCCCCCCTCCCAGTCTGTGCGTGTGTGACTGCCCCCCTCCAGTCTGTGTTTGTGTGACTGCCCCCCCCTCCCAGTCTGTGTGTGTATGACTGCCCCCCCTTCCAGTCTGTGTGTGTATGACTGCCTCCCCTCCCAGTCTGTGCGTGTGTGACTGCCCTCTCCCAGTCTGTGTGTGTGTGTGTGTGTGACTGCCCCCCCCTCCCAGTCTGTGTGTGGGTGACTGCCCCCCTCCCAGTCTGTGTGTGTGTGACTGCCCCCCTCCCATTGTGTGTGTGACTGCCCCCCCTCCCAGTGTGTGTGTGTGACTCCCAGTGACAGAATGTATACAGACACCAACCCACTCACCCACGTGTCAGTCAGTCACCCACCCACCCACGTGTCAGTCAGTCACCCACCCATATGTCAGGCAGTCAGTCACCCACCCACCCACGTGTCAGGCAGTCTAGCCCAAGTGTCAGGCAGTCTCCCGCCCACCCACCCAAGTGTCAGGCAGTCTCCCGCCCACCCACCCAAGTGTCAGGCAGTCTCCCACCCACCCAAGTGTCAGGCAGTCTCTCACCCACCCACCCAAGTGTCAGGCAGTCTCTCACCCACCCACCCAAGTTTCAGGCAGTCTCCCATAACCCACCCACCCACGTGTCAGGCAGTCTCCCATTAAACCCACCCAAGTGTCAGGCAGTCTCCCATAAAAGGTGTCAGGCAGTCACCTATAACCCACCCACCCAAGTGTCAGGCAGTCTGCCTGTCTGTCTGTCTGTCTCTCTGTCTCTGTGTCTCTGTCTCTCTCTCCCTGTCTCTCTCTCTCTCTCCCTGTCTCTCTCGGTCTCTGTTCTCTCTCGGTCTCTGTTCTCTCTCGGTCTCTGTTCTCTCTGTTCTGTCTCATCTGTCATCTGTCTCTCATCTGTCATCTGTTTGTTCCTCTGTCTCTCTGTCTGTGTCTCTGTTCTGTCCTCCTGTCTCTCTGCTCAGTCCTCCTGTCTCTCTATTCTGTCCTCCTGTCTCTCTCTTCTGTCCTCCTGTCTCTCTCTGTTCTGTCCTCCTGTCTCTCTGTTCTGTCCTCCTGTCTCTCTGTTCTGTCCTCCTGTCTCTCTGTTCTGTCCTCCTGACTCTCTGTTCTGTCCTCCTGTCTCTCTGTAACTGTCTTTCTGTCACTGACTGTCTCTCTCTCACTGTCTCTCTCTCACTGTCTCTCTCACTGTCTCTCTCTGTCTCACTCACTCAGTCTGTCACCCACTCTCTCTGTCTTACCTTAACTGCCGTATACCTACACCAAAATAACCTATACTGCTTTCTTCCAGATCTGACTCAAGTTTCACACGGGAGACATCGGAAGACAGGTAGGGAACACCTCCCCTCCAGTATAGTACCTTGAGGGACTGCGGATCAGGTAAGATCCCAGGAGGGATTGCTGCTTTAGCAATTGTGAAGAGGGGGCATCCAGACACTGGTTAAGGGGTTCAGAAGCCATTCACATCTGGCTTTTTTTTTGTTGTTCGATTTAGTGAGGTCATCCGAGACACACACACACACACACACACACACACACACACACACACACACACACACACGTAACAAGGACTAATGATAGTAAAGTATAAGTGTAATACAATAAATAAACTGTTAATGTAAGAATTTTTTTTAAAAATAAATATTAATATAATTGTGTCCCCCGGTTTTTCATTTTCAAAATCTGGTCACCCTAAGAATAGATATGACACGGCCTTCTCCTGTCGGCACCTCTTAGTTTTATTTCCCCTTCTGTTATCAATATTCTGTATGTCCGGCTACAGGAAGGGTCAGGAGACAGGGAGGACAGAGGCAGGAGAAACCCATCTGGCTCCGGCCTTGCCTGTCCCTACAAATACAAACATACAACCCCTCACTGAATAACATAGCCCTAATCCCATGTAATAATCCTGGGTGTAAAAAAAATAATGGTTTTATGAATATTGTAATGGTTTATTAGAGACCTAGGAGGTGGCTAGTGGGGCTGTTATGTGTATTTTTGTTTATTCTGGGTAGCGGGGGTGGGTGAACGGGGTATTGGCCCCAAGGATGGGTGTTTAGGCCTGCCGGGTGGGGGGTAGCGGGAGGGGTTGACCCCTTCATTACCTTAGCGGTATTAACCGCTAAGTTAAAGAAGAGGTTAAGTCATCCCGCAACCCCCTGGCAAGGCCTAAACACCCACCCAGGGCCAAATACCACCTTCACCCACCCCCGCTGCCCGCAATAAGCCTGGCACGGGTATATAACCCCTTCATTGCCTTGGCGGTAATGAAGTTGCCTGTAAATGCACTTTTTATGCATCGGATTCATGCCGGGGGTCTCTGGTGCTGATATTAATGGATATCAGCTCTGGAACACATGCATTTTATTTTCATCGCAGCTTCACTCCACCTTCTTGCCAACTTTTGTGGCTGGACAATTTGGAGAAGAAACAGCAATTTTAAAGTGGCGATCAGCTGCAATAAGCTGATCAGGGCTTATAGAATTGAGCGTGTTTGAAAAACTGGCGATCAGTGCCGAAAAGTGGCTTATCACCGCGCGTCTGCCGATTTTATTTATTTATTTTCCGGAAAAAAAACCCGGTTATTTTTGCTGTAATCGCCAGCTTCTCTGGGCTTACTGAATCGCTGTAGGCGATTACTGCATGAGGGCCTTAGGGAGGATTTGTTCCTGTAAAGTACACCTAGTTTGGCATAGGATTTGGATGTCAGGGTATCAATGTGCAACCCAAATGTTAAATGGGAGTTGAACTATATGCCCAGATATTTCAAACCAGTAACAGGGGCTAGGATGGTATTAGAGCTGGTTTTTATCTGAAGCTCTGTCATTGGCAGCTTTAGCAATTTAGCTCTGGTCCCAAATACCATTGTTACAGTCTTGTCAGTGTTTAAAATCAGTTTGTTTTAAGAAATCCAGTTTCAAGTCTCAAAAAATCAGATTGAAGTATGTGTTCAAGGTCAGAGAGGCGAGGGCTGCGTGCATATAGGATAAGATCTAAGGCCTCTCACAATAACCCGTTAGGAATATTAATTCCTCATCTATCCGACATAAGTATAAAATATACTCTACCAAGACCCCTAATACAGAGTTACCCACCTTATACGGGAGCAGCTGCCAGACGAGTATAGTAAATGTATCTTATTTCTTTTACCACTGGAGGGCAGCGTGGAGTTGCAAGGAGTGGCGCCCGTAAAGACGACGTGCCAGTTAGACGGAAGGAGAAGCGCACACACTTTTATGTGAAACGGATATATTTGGGGAGGGATTTAGTAGTCTGAGTAACAAAATTAACCATTTAAATATGCACAGATTTAATCCCACTTTTGGAAATTAGGGATGTTGCCTAAAAGTTTGAGAATGCACAAAGTGCCACCCATGGGCTTTAATGAAGCAGCATTTGTGGGCTAAAGGGAACAGCATTCTGTATAAAGGTATTCCCCCCCCCCTCTGTATAAGGCTTCCCCCCCCCCTTTTCTACGGACAACGGCGGTTGTCCTTCTGCTCCCCCCCCCCCCGAAAAAACTGGATTGGAAAATGTTAGGCGTTATAGTACAATACCAATGCATGTTTAACTGAATGCCTAATAAAATTGTTTTGATAAAGGTATTTTGGACTCGATATAAATAATTGATGCCAAAAACTAATATTAAGTAAATTGAGAATGGAAAAATCTTCAACACAAACGTACAGTATGTGATATTCTGAGAGATCTTACAGATGTTATCAAATCCCACAATGAATATATAGAAAATGTCTGTATAGAACGAGTCAAACAAGAATATGCCAATAAATCGTTTAATTGGGAGATACAGGGGCCACAATTCAGGTCATTTAGTTGAAAGAATAGAAGCCGGTCAGCCAGTAGAGCAGGTCAGCCGGTCAGCCAGAAGAGCAGGTCAGCCGGTAGAGCAGGTCAGCCGGTCAGCTCTGAGATCAGCATTACTTATATCCCCTAAACGTTGTCCCCTGCATGTAATGCTGCAGAACAGCCTGCACTGCATATACTGTACATGAGATACTTAACCATTTCTTTTCGCTCGACTCTAATCTGAATGATTTGCTAATTGGTTTGTAATTAGAGAGATATTTGTAGCAGAATCCCATGTATGTTATTTTTACCTTTTTAGATACCGTTTTGTGTAATAGATATGAGATCAGAGGGGCTTCCTGTTTGCACTCGTGTTTTGGCAGAAGGATATTTGTGACCCTATAAATCTCCCTCACACCCGGCTTGGCAGCGTGACACTAGTGCAGCGTCCTGGGGAAGAATCACTGAGCTGTTAGCAATAGATACAACGGATAGAAAAGACACTACACATAGGTTTGATTAAAGAGAGTATTTTATTGAAATAATGAATCTCTTTGCTGGTAGGGGCCTGCAGCACATTGCAGAGCGATATAGTAACACGCAGAGCAGTGCATTGCAGGCCCCTCCGGCAGCAAAGGTGTGAAGACCAATGCAGGGTGTATAAAGATCTCACTGATAATTCATGCACAAAGGGCAGTTTGTTGCTGTGATCCAGAGGAAGGCGAAACATAACCCCTGCTGTGCAATGGGGGAAAAAAATTCCTTCCTGACCCCATTAAATGGCGATCGGATGGTCCCTGGATCACTGCGCAGTGAGATCAGATGGAGCAGCACAGATCAGCGTTGTTATACACAGGGGCACACTCAGTATATAGAGATGCGGGTGATGGGGCCCTTGTGCCCCTGTGTATAACTCACCTGCTCCCCCATCCCCCTGCATATCTATCCCATTCACCCTTTATCCTCCCGCATACCTCGCAGGGCCGGCCGGCCATTAGGCGGTCGCCTAGCGCGCAGAGCTCCTAGGGGCGCATTAATAATCATTATTATTTTTTCCTCTTATTATTTTATTTATTTATCTTTTTTTTAAAATTATTATTCTTTTTTTTTTATCCAGTATTTTGGCGCCCTTTTATTTTTATTTGGCGTCTTGCTGGGGTGCGGTCGCACCCCCTGCAGCCCCGATAGCTACGCCACTGTTTATTTTATTATTTTATTTATCTTATTATTTTTTATACAACTGGGGCACAAATTTTAAGTTTCGCCTCGGGCGCATGAAACCCGTGCTCCGGCCCTGCTCCTTGTTCTCTCTCACCCTCTCACGCCCAATATCCCAATCTCCCTCTAGTACCTGCCCCTCCTGCAGCCTTCCTGATCTTATCTGCCTCTCCTGAGGTCAAACCAACTTCTCAGGGCCCCTAGAATACCCCTGTATCTACGCCCTGTGTCCTCTGCTACCTGCTCCTGGCTTCTTCTCCGCCTAAAAAGGTGAAGCAGCAGATCTGTCCGCACCTCTCGTATTCTCCTACCTGCTCCCGGGGTCTTCTCCTCCGCCTAAAAAAGGTGAAGCAGCAGATCCGGCCACACCTGTCGTATGCTCCTTGGTCATCGTACACCACGTCTGCGTCATCGGCCGCCTTGTAGCCCACCTCATTGTTCCACTTGACGCCCGCTTTGTCGTATGCCTAGTCGTCCGCCTCGTAGCCCGCCTCGTCGTCTGGTGGCACAAAGGGCACCACCTTCGTGCGTGTCCTGATCTGCAGGAGACATGAAGTGTTTGTAACCAGGGACAGTGATACTCTGTATCGCAAGAGCTCCTGTGCCACTTATACCTCATCCCCAATACCACGTTATACCCCCCTCCACAGGGCAAATACCACGTTATACCGCCCTCCACAGGGCAAATACCCGTTATACCCACCTCCCCAGGCCCTGTACCCAGTTATACAACCCTCCCAAGGCCCAGTACCCTGTTATACGCCCCTCCCCAGGCCCTGTACTCGTTATACCCACCTCACCAGGCCCAGTACCCATTATATACCCCTCCCCAGAAGGTCATGTTTCTATTTATCAAAAATACATTGAGTTACCTCTGGTTTCCAGGCATGTCCTGGGGGAGTTATCACAGAGACACAGAAACGTCGCTGAGTTTGGGTTAGTAACTCCCTTAACCTCTCAGCAGTTGAATTCCCCATTAGGCGCTTAGCACGTTAAAAACAAGCGTTGCTATTTCTCTGCATGAAGTTGCAGGTAATTGGAAGAGTTACACAGTGACGGCTATTTCATCACTCACCTTCTTCCCCCGAAACGGTCTTTTCTGTCTTATTTCCGGCTTCACATCGGATATCCATATCCATTCTTGGCCTCTGATCTCTATGCAAGACAATGCTTTAAGACAGGGTTGCACAACCTTTTCCCCCTGCTCCCCCCTCCACCTTCCCCACCTTGTCTCCGACGTTCTGAATTAACGACGTCATGTGATATCACGTTGCTATGGCAATGCCACATCATGTGACGCCACGTTGCTGTCACCAGATGCCGCCGGAGACAAGGAAAGGGAACTTACAGAGGCCTTGCGCGCGATCTCTGGCATTTAATTTAAATGCTGTGGGGAAGAGTGAGGGGCCTCTGTAAGCGCCGAGCCCCTCCTCCCAATAAAATGTTGTGCCCCTCGATTTGCGCACCCCTGCTTTAAGAGATATTCTGGGACCCTCCAACTCCTCCATCGGACCCTTCCTCATATTGACTGACCTTGCAGTGCTCTGCACTGACTTGCACTGACCTGCTATGATGCCTCTCAAAATACCATGCTAACTCATTCTGAACATACATGTGTCCTTTCTACATGTTACTCAGCTTGTATGGGCCACAGACAGCTTTCCCGGGGTCCAGGACTAGTTTCCACCGGGGACACTCACCCATGGGTCGGCGAACTTGCGAGATCCCACCCCCCCCAACCTGTTTTCTCTTGCACTGCCATAGACAACAACATTTCGGCCTGCTGGTCTTTCTCAGGTAAAGTGGCTAAACCCACTAAATCCGGCAAAGAAAGGCCAGCAGCCGAAACATTGTAGTCTGTGGCACAATAAATTATCTTTTTTTATTCAAATCCGTGTGCCCTTTCCCATCAATCATATTGTATCCATTGGACGAAATGCCGGTCTTCCCTGAGACTAAGGGGCACCGGTAAAAGTATCACTACTTATTGTTTTTTTTTGGTGTGCAGAAAATCCCCATCATTTTTGCGTTCTCTTGCTCTGCCCCAATCTGACACACCACCTTGCTCTCTCACCCCCCTCTTAGACTCCCCCGTCACCCTTTCCTTCCTCAAAGGTTGTCCTTTAATCAGATCTTACCCAAATTGTCTCCATCTCCCTTGGAAATGTTCTGTCTTTAAGCTGTGCGGCTCCTCTTGATCCGAACTTTCTTAGCTGACCCCTTTAGGTTTCGGCTCCGAGGGTCTAAAAAATAAGCGACTCCGAAAAGATGTGAAATATGCGCACGGGTCCTAATGGGGCACTGAGTGGGAGACTTAAAAACTAGTAAATATAATCTACTGTGCTGACAAATATAATCTATTAACTAACAAATATAATTTATTAAACTAAGAAATATAACTTATTAAACTAAGAAATATAATTTATTAAACTAAGAAATATAATTTATTAAACTAAGAAATATAACTTATTAAACTAAGAAATATAACTCATTAAACTTAGAAATATAATCTATTAAACTAAATAAATATCTATTCAACTAAATAAATATAATCTATTTAAAAACAATACAATAAAAAGCTGGAGAAATGATACGTCAACCAAGCCACAGATGTGATGCCAATGAGCGTTGAACTCCTTGCAGATCCACCGTCAGCTGGTTGTGGCAGAAAGTGGTGACATACAGTAGAACAGAGTGGTTGAGCTGTAACCACGGCAGTCAGGTCAGAAATCAACACAATATTTTTTGAAATTTAGAATGAGAATGTTCTGTATGTCACATTCTGGGCTCAGACTCTGAGCCCTGTCACATGTTAGCAGCTTGTGATAATAGAAAGTATCCATATACTGGGATGTGATAAGAAACATGAAGGTCATTTTATACTGGGTCCCATAACCTGCTTTATATGAAGTATCATTTTACACTAATTAGTAGAGATGTTACATTTTG